>NC_055988.1:21618316-21918316 GCF_018446385.1 Zingiber officinale
ATATTTCAAGTAGCATGTTTTCAAAGCATCAATTGCATCGTATGCATGTTTTGTGAGGTAGATGGTTTCTTACTAAGCATAAAGCTTACAGATACTCTTTCCTTATACTGCAGATAAAGGTAAAGGAAAGATGGACTAGCGGAGGCTGGAGGACAATGCAACGACGGTGTGTGTGGAAAAAAAAAGGAACTTGGAATAACGATGTTTGGGAACTAGCCCACTTAGAACATAGCATTCTCTTTATGTCATTACTTTCTTGCACTTTAGTTGTTTAAGTGTTTAGAATTGTGACAGTTATGCATAGAATCTTTGGTTGTCATGATTTTAGTTAGCTAACCATGAGTAGTATTATGCCTAGTAGTTTTATTTGATGTTATAGAGTTGATACATGTGATTTCGGCATGAAGCAGTGCTGAAATCATAGCTCAGCTGCGAAATCAGAAACCCCCAATCGATCAGCCGATCGATTGGAGGCTTCCCAATCGATCGGTTGATCGATTGGGTAGCTATTATTTGCAAACAGAAGGTCTCAGGATCGATCAGCCGATCGATTGATTCAGTTCAATCGATCAGCCGATCGATCAGGCCGACACCAGCGAACAGAACCTTGTTGAATCGATCCTCCGATCGATTGGCAAGTCGGGATCGATTAGCCGATCGATCCAGAAATTTCTACCATGCACAGAAGCACGCTGGATCGATCAATGGATCGATCAAGGAATTAGCTCCCGCGAACAGAGAGCTCCCGAATCGATCCTTGGATCGATTGATTAGCCTGGATCGATCAATCGATCGATCCATAATTTTACCCGAGTACAGTAATGAGCTAGATCGATCCGTGGATCGATCGGAGGTCTGGTATCAGCTGTGAACATTTAAGTTCAACTCTGGGTGATAGTTAAAGCCCGGAACACCACCTCTAGCATAGCTACCACAGTTCAAGATGTAGTTTGGACATGAATTTTAGATTGTTATAGCGATTCACAGAAGAATTTACATTAGCTTAGCAAAACATTTAAATTCTTTCAGTTTTCCGCACAGTGTAGCTTAGCATAATGTGACGGTCCGGCCTTACAACCTAGTTAGTAGAAGGCGGGTCATTACAGAGTGGTATCAGAGCCAGGTTTCCATACTTCCTTCACACACATCAGCATTGAACCTGCAGCTTCCAAGTAAGAATACCTCTCACTTTGTTATGTTTATTGCTTTCCTGTTTGTAGATAACTAAAGTATGCTTATCTGTGATAGTAACTAACATGATAGTATTAGCTATGTGAACATGATAATTTAGTTATGTATGTCCTTTGTTCCTTTAGAAATGGCACAAGGACGCCCAGCTAGAAGGGCACCAGCTACTGAGCCCCAGCATGAGGCAGGCAGTTCAGTGCCTCCTCCAGACCTTACAGCATTAGTGGCTCAGTTACAGCAGCAGCTAGCTGAACAGCAACAGGAGATAGCCACCTTAAAGGCTAATCAGCAGAATACTCCCACAGTCACCCCGGAACCCAACTTAGCAACGCCAGTAGTCTTAGATGTTCCACCAGTCCAGCCTACAGCACCAGTAGCCCCAGCAACAGAGGCAAGAAGAGAAGCCTATCTGATCCAATGGCAGAGAGTCAAGCCAGAGAATATTTAGATAAGTTCGTTATCGTATTCATCGATGACATCCTTATCTATTCAGGAACTCAGGAGGAACACGTAGAGCACCTGAGAATAGTACTGCAGACCCTTCAGCAGAACCAGCTGTACACCAAGTTCACGAAATGTGAATTTTGGTTAGATCAGGTGTCCTTCCTGGGTCACATCATCTCAAAGGATGGTATCATGGTAGACCCCAGTAAGATAGAAGCTGTTAGTAACTGGAAAAGACCCAAGAACGCCAGTGAAATCAGAAGCTTTCTGGGATTAGCAGGTTATTACAGAAAGTTCGTAGAGGATTTCTCCAGGATAGCCTCCCCACTAACAGCTCTCACTAGAAAGAACAGAAAATTTCAGTGGACAGAGGACTGTGAGAACAGTTTCAGCGAGCTGAAAAGGAGATTGACCAGCGCACCTATTCTAGCTCTACCAGAGAACACAGACAGCTTTGATATTTATAGTGATGCCTCTAAACTGGGACTAGGAGTAGTGCTGATGCAAGATGGCAAGGTAATCGCCTATGCCTCCAGACAACTCAAGGATTATGAGAGGAATTACCCCACTCATGACCTTGAGCTTGCAGCAGTGGTGTTCGCTCTCAAAATTTGGAGACATTACTTGTGTGGAGCTCAGGGCAGAGTGTATACAGATCATCAGAGTCTGAAGTACTTCTTCACTCAGAAGGATCTGAATATGCGACAGCGCAGATGGCTAGAACTGGTCAAAGACTATGATATAGACATCCTCTACCACCCAGGGAAAGCCAATAAGGTAGCAGACGCACTTAGCAGAAATTCCAGTGCTACCTTACTATCTCTAGCATCCATGTCACCACCCCTACAGAAGGAGATCATAGATTTCGGTCTCGAACTCATAGTTGGGTAGCTCTCTACTATGACATTAGAGTCTACCCTGCTTGGTGACATCCAGACAGCTCAGGAACAGGATCCTGAAATTCAGAAAATCAAGCAAGGGATAGCAGAATCAGAAAGTAGAGAATTCAGAGTGTCCGATAGTAGGGTATTATACTTCAGTGACAGACTCTGTGTTCCAGACCAGGAGGAACTACGGAGAAAGATTTTAGATGAGGCTCACAAAACTCCCTATGCGATGCATCCTGGCTCCACCAAGATGTACCAAGACCTGAAGAGACGTTTTTGGTGGCCTGGGATGAAGAGAGACATCGCTAGATATGTTAGCACCTGTCTGACCTGTCAGAGGGTCAAGGCAGAACATCAGAGACCAGGAGGAGTTTTGCAGCCTATTCAGATTCCAGAATGGAAGTGGGAGGATATTTCCATGGACTTCATAGTGGGACTACCCAGAACCACGAATGGTTTTGATACCATCTGGGTAATAGTCGACAGATTGACTAAATCAGCTCACTTCTTAGCTATCAGGATATCCTACTCCATAGAGCAGCTAGCACAGTTGTATCTCAAGGAGATCGTTAGGTTACATGGAGTCCCACGAACCATTATTTCAGACAGCGACAGTAGGTTCACATCACACTTCTGGGAGTGTGTACAGTCAGCTTTGGGCACTAAGTTAAAGTTTAGCACAGCCTTCCATCCTCAGACAGATGGTCAGATAGAGCAGGTAAATCAAGTACTCGAAGATATACTCTGAGCATGTGCCCTAGATTTCAAGGGAAGTTGGTGCAAATATCTGAGCTTAGCAGAATTTGCATACAACAACAGTTATCAGGCCACCATCGGCATGGCACCTTACGAGGCTCTCTATGGGCGGAGGTGTAGATCTCCAATCTGCTGGTATGAGAGTGGTGAACAGAAAGAACTAGAACTTCAGACAGATCTAGTAGCAGACACCACAGCAGCTATACAGCAGATCCACCAGAGGATAGAGACAGCTCAGAGCCGCTAGAAAAGCTATGCTGATACACGGCGCAGACCGTTAGAGTTCTCAGTTGGGGATTCAGTGTTCCTCAGGGTAGCTCCCATGAAGGGAGTAATGCGTTTTGGGAAGAAGGGCAAACTAAGTCCCAGATATGTGGGACCATACCTTATCACTAGAAGAGTTGGCAAGGTAGCATATGAGCTAGAGCTACCACAGGAGATGTCAGCCATCAATAATGTATTTCATGTCTCTATGCTGAAGAAGCATATCCCAGATTCCACCCAGGTGATTGAGCCCCAGTCGGTACCAGTCCGCGAAGACCTCAGCTATGATAGTCGGGCTATTCAAATAATAGACCGAGCAGTTAAGAAATTGCGGAACAAGGAGGTACCATTAGTAAAAGTCATTTGGCAAAATCACTCAGCAGAAGAGGCAACTTGGGAGACATAAGCTAGTATGAGGCAGAAGTACTCAGAGTTATTCTAAGTTCGAGAACGAACTTTTTATAAGGTATGGGGGATTGTAACACCTGAAAATTCTCAAAATAATTATTAGAAATATCCTAGTATTTTTCAGGAATTTTAGGATATTTTTACAGAATTTTTAGAATTACGGAAGTAGCAAAAATAAATAGAAAATGAAAACAGCCTACGCGGGAATTGAACCCGAGACCTAGCGAACCCTATGACTTATAAATAGCTTTAGTAAACCAAGTGAACCCAGCAGGGCCGTGCTGAAAGGAAAGGGAAACAATTATATTCATATTTGAGTTGGGTGAATTAACCACTTAATATAAATAGGGAATTAATAAGTGAAGAGTTATTTTTAACGTAACTCTCCTCTCCCTCAAACCCTCACCGCTGCCCACTCCCCCTCCTCCCTCTCTCGGCGCACCAAGCAAAGGCTAGGGTTCCGCCCCTAGGCTACCCGGAGCACCTTCCGGCAACTACTCCGACACGAGGGCGCTTCCCTTCGCAAGAGGAACACCTAGACGCAAGAGAATCGTCGAGAAGATCGTCTCCACCGAAAATCTAGCGATTAGAATAGTAAGAAAACCAGCACAGGAGGTAAGAAACCCCTCACCTATGGTATAAGTAGCTTCCGTTTGATGTTTAGGCATTAGTTTAGTTTTATGCAGATTTTTGGCACACAGGGTGTGCATTAGCGCACACCGAGTGCTCGATTAAATGCGTAGCTCAGGTAGATGCCACCTTGGGCATTTTAATAGCCTATTTAAATGCAATAGGAGCATTTTACAGCTCATATAGTCTTGCTATAGCTTTTATAGGACTAGATGTCCAATGGGTGGGCTCCCACAGTCGCCTCTAGGTTCAGACAACCTAGCTCTGGGTTCAGATAACCTAGAAATAGCAAGACAAGAAATAATTAGCTATGTTAGTATTTTACTTTCTCAGTGGCACTGTACTGGATTAGACATCCATCGGGTTGGGCTCCCATAGTCGTCCCTACGTTCAGATAACCTAGTAACCCTACTAAATTCGGGATTTGTAAACCCGGTTCTAGTTAGGGATGCGCGCATAGCATGTACAGATGTCGGGCCCATTAGCAGCATGATTATGTATTTTCATCTATCTATGATTAAATAGTTTTCAAAACTCACAAATCAGTTGTGTATACAGTTTAAACTTAGTACTAGCTTGGTTTTAGTTTTAGCTCAGTTTATGCTTCAGCTTAGTTTTTCATTATTGATACATGTGATAGTTCTATGATCAGTTTTGATTTCTATGTGTTGTATGCCATGTCATGCTTAGCATATTCAGTATACATATATTTCAAGTAGCATGTTTTCAAAGCATCAATTGCATCGTATGCATGTTTTGTGAGGTAGATGATTTCTTACTAAGCATAAAGCTTACAGATACTCTTTCCTTATACTGCAGATAAAGGTAAAGGAAAGATGGACTAGCGGAGGCTGGAGGACAATGCAACGACGGTGTGTGTGGAAAAAAAAAGGAACTTGGAATAACAATGTTTGGGAACTAGCCCACTTAGAACATAGCATTCTCTTTATGTCATTACTTTCTTGCACTTTAGTTGTTTAAGTGTTTAGAATTGTGACAGTTATGCATAGAATCTTTGGTTGTCATGATTTTAGTTAGCTAACCATGAGTAGTATTATTCCTAGTAGTTTTATTTGATGTTATAGAGTTGATACATGTGATTTCGGCACGAAGCAGTGCTGAAATCAGAGCTCAGCTGCGAAATCAGAAACCCCCAATCGATCAGCCGATCGATTGGAGGCTTCACAATCAATCGGTCGATCGATTGGGTAACTATTATTCGCAAACAGAAGGTCTCAGGATCGATCAGCCGATCGATTGATTCAGTTCAATCGATCAGCCGATCGATCGGGCCGACACCAGCGAACAGAACCTTGTTGAATCGATCCTCCGATCGATTGGCAAGTCGGGATCGATCAGCCGATCGATCCAGAAATTTCTATCGTGCACAGAAGCACGCTGGATCGATCAATGGATCGATCATGGAATTAGCTCCCGCGAACAGAGAGCTCCCGAATCGATCCTTGGATCGATTGATTAGCCTGGATCGATCAGCCGATCAATCCAGAATTTTACCCGAGTACAGTAATGAGCTGGATCGATCCGTGGATCGATCGGAGGTTTGGTATCAACTGTGAACATTTAAGTTCAACTCTGGGTGATAGTTAAAGCCCGGAACACCTCCTCTAGCATAGCTACCACAGTTCAAGATGTAGTTTGGACATGAATTTTAGATTGTTATAGCGATTCACAGAAGAATTTACATTAGCTTAGCAAAACATTTAAATTCTTTCAGTTTTCCGCACAGTGTAGCTTAGCATAATGTGACGGTCCGACCTTACAGCCTAGTTAGTAGAAGGCGGATCGTTACATATTGATTGAGTGTTAAATGAGATAATCTGTAGTGATTAAATGTTGAAGCTTGATCAGAAATAAAGGAGATTAGAATTTGAATTGATGTTTAGAAGTTCAGAAATTTCAAAATTTCATAATTTGATGAATTTCAAATCTAAGATGGAATGCTTAATCTTTAATTCTAGGAATTCTACAAAAGAAAATGAAGGAGCACATAAGGGTCTGACGTGCTGAATTTTGTGGAGCACAAATGTCAAGTTGATTCAAGGGAAGTGAAAGACAAATTGTTAAGGAATTACAAATTCACAGAATTTGTTTTTTTTTGTAAGTTATCACATAAATTCAGAAATCAAGTTTTGATTCAATCATGCCAATTTGAGAAGGATTAGTTGAAAATTAGAAGGGAATATATGTTCATGTGACACTGATAAAAAGGAAATAGCTGAAAAAGAAATTAGAAGGATGATTGAATATGTGAAGAGATGCAATGCTGCTGTAAGCTTATATTGTGCAGAATTTTGTGCCAAATGTTAGAGCGAATCTGATACGAAATGAAGTGAGTGAAGTTTCATTCAATTGAGTGCTAAATGGAATGTTTACTTAGGTTGGAATCTTCAAGATGCAAATCCAACATTGCACGATTCAAAATTCTGAAACATTAAGTGAAGAATCAACTTCACTTTTTAATTGTTTTGTTTGAGATTTATCAAATTTGAAAATTATTGATGAGCATCTAGAAGTTAATTCAGAAAGAAGAGGAAATTATTTTTTTTTTAAGGGAAGTATGGCTAAGCATTCATTTATATAGCATTTTATTGTATCTATGTCATCCACTATTTTTCCAATCATATCTTCTCCTTTTCTTGCCCTAACACTTATACTTTGATTTCATTTGATTTAGGCTTTCTTTGTTATCATGATAAGCTTTCATAATTATGTATTCTAATGCTTGGATAGTGGTTAAGAGTAGAAGATAAGAAAGCCTATGGTAGTGCATGAAACACAAGTAGCTTGAGTGATCTCCACTATTGGTTACATTTGAGATTAGGTTGAGAGACACAAAACTTACCTTGTGAGATTTAGTTTTGATATCATTATCAGTTTATTCATGATGGATTAAATTCATTATGTAGTTTACCAAAGTAAGAATTGAAACCATGAATGCTTGAATTGTTGAAACTTGGCAATCCTAGGTAACTTGCTTTTATTATTTTTTAAACATGATTGAAAATTGTTAGGGCATACAACCTTACTTATTTCTTTAGTTTTATTTACTTGCATGGGGCATGCAAGAATAAATGTGGGGGATTTGATAAGCTATTATTTGATACATTCTTTGGGTTGATATTAAGTGTATTACACTAAATTACACATGTTATATGTCTTGGAGCAATCCCAATGGTCCGTGCGACCATGTGTTTTGGTGTTTGGGCAAAGAGTTTAAGTTAGGTTCACCCTTGTTATTTGATATGTGCACTTGAGTTGTGCAGAACTGCAGGATACACATGTGACTCAGGCTGACGGCTTCAGGTCCGGTGAAAGATGGAGCATCCGAGGGACCGTGGACAAGGCAGCAAGGACAAGAGCCGATTGAAGCGACTTCGAGGCATACGCGAAGGATGGCATTGGGGACGAGCCGCAGGCTTGGATGCATCCGAGGGACGAGAGCCAAAGGAAGTAAGCTTGAAGGCAAGATGTCAAAGCTGCAAAGAAGAGTCAAGTGAGTCGTGAGGGTACGAGTGCATGAGAGATTGTACTCGGGAAAAAATCTCGTGGGGTACTGTAGCAGTTACTGTAGCAGTTACTGTAGCAGTTACTGTAGCAATCGACTGATGACTGTAGCAGTTGACTGGTGCACTGTAGAGAGCCGTTGAGAGAGCTATTGGGCTGGCACCAGTCGACTGGTGCAAGGACCAGTCGACTGGTAACGGGAAAATCAGCTTACTGATTTGCTCCAAGCTCTATAAGAAGGAGCTTGGGATGGCCGGCCAAGGTGACGAAATTAGACTTGGTTAAAACCTAATTAGTAGTCACCAAAGTGCTCAAGGTCTCTTGTGTCCAAGTGTTCTTGGTTGGTATTGTGGTGAGGTTTCTCCACCCACAAGGAGTTGCTTGAGTAGCCGGAGTTTGCCGGGGGCTAATCCACCGAAGGATCGGGATCGTCCACCTTACGGATAGGCGTGGAGTAGGAGCATCATCTCTGAACCACGTTACATCGACGTGCATTGGTTTTCTTGTTCTTTTCTTAGTCATTAGCTTATGTATTCGTAATTAGTATTTGTATTTCCGCTTGCGCACTAACGAATACGTAGGAAGTGAGTAATTGGGGGCGCCGTCCATTCAACCCCCCTTCTAGCCAGCTGCAAGATCCTCCAACAAGTGGTATCAGAGCGAGGACGCTCTCCGTTGGACTAACCGCCAAGGAAGCACAAGATGACCGGCTTGATAGAACCACCAAAGTTTGAAGGTGAAGGCTTATGTGACATCACGTATTGGATGAGGAAGATGGAGGTCTTCTTCAACACCAATTGGGATACAATGATGGTGGTCAAAGAGCCATTCAAAGTCCCAAAGGACAAGAAAGGAAAGAAGCTCCGAACACGACATTGGACGGAGGAGCAAATCTCACGATCAGAGGCAAACTCAAAGGTAATATCAATTTTAATTGATTTATTGCCTCCTAATGTGATAAGTGGTGTAGGTAAATATGAGAACGCCCATGAATTATGAAGCAAAGTGAAGAAATTTCCATGGGAGGAATTTTTGCCTACACACGAAAAAGAAAAGTCCGAAGAAATTGATGAAGTGGTCCAGAGGAGAAGAAGGACCGATCGGATGTGGAGACCAACTCAACATCAAAAGAAGAAGAGGAAGTGAATTCGGTCACATCCGAGGAGAAGAAAGATGAGGAACTATCATCAACCTCCTCAAAGGTTGAAGAAGAGTCCAAGACAAGTGAAGAGGAAGTCTTGGAAGTCAACCTTGCAAGCATCTCCACCGAAGCAAAGTCAAAGGATCACATTGTATGCTTCGAATGCAATGAGAAGGGACACTACAAGAGCAGGTGTCCAATGGGTAAGAAGAAGGTAAATCCTAAACCCAATCAAGTTATTTTAAATACTAACATGGGTTGTAGGAAGGAAGAAGTCCAAAAGAAGAAGATGTGCATTGTGTGCTTCACGTGTGGGGAGAAGGGACACTATCACAATAAATGCCCCAAGAAGAGTGAAATCAAGAAGCTTGCACATTTAAAGAAATGGGAGAAGAAGAAGAGGAGCTCAAGTCAAGGGGGAGCTTCAAGGGTAAGGGAGGTATACCCTAATTCGAAGTGTAATTCAAATTCAAATTCAAATTCTTATGTTCCCATGCATGCTAGGAAAAATAATGATTATCATTATGTAGCAATGAAAAATTTTGGATTTAGATATCATGATAGGAATAGGGTAAATGTTAGAGATAGCCCTAGGAGACCTATGCATGATAAATCTAGAAATGGTAGACCTAAGGAGAACCTAGGCACTAATCCTAAGAAGGGGAGACATATGCCTAGAAAGGGTAGGTCTAGGAATGTAAATGGTGGACATGTTGACTCTAGGTTTAGAAATCTAGAAAGGGAAAATCAAGCTTTAAAGGTAAAGCTTGATCAATTGGAGAAATTCCTTAAGAGATTCACTATTGGATCTAAGGGATTAAATATGGTGTTGGGTAGTCAAAGATCCAACAATGATAGATCGAGTTTGGGATACCGATCTAGTCCCTCCAAGGCCAAAAGGAGACCATGTGCTAGGGTGGCACATGATAAGGGCAAGGGAGAGTCATCTAAAGCTCATGAGAAGAAATATACTAGGGTTGCATATGATTATGGCAAGGATGATATGTCTAAGGTGCACCATTGTGGTTTAGCCATAGTGGAGAAAGCATCTAAGAAGATGGCTAAGGCTAAGTCAAGTTGGGACCCATGGACAATGAATCTCAAGTGGGTATTACTTGAGAGTCTAGGTTGGGTCATGGAATGTGCCAAGTGGTTTGGAGACGGACTTGAGTCTCAAACCTAGGGATTTGGCACAATGGAGTTGAGTTTCATGCTTGAAAATATGACATTGGGGTCATATTGCATGACAATTAGATTTGGATGTATAGATGTCATATAAACCAATGCTAGGGATGCATTATGGGTTGGTATGGGCAAATACATCAAGAGGAAGCCAAAAACTAGGACTTTAGGTCAAGGTTCAATTGAACCATTTAGCTAGTTTTGGATTTTGTGTCAATCTTGGGATTGATGATAGATACATTTTGTAATGTATTTTTCCCAAGTAGATAATGGTACAATAAACCTCTCCACAAAATTTGGGAATTTTTAGAGGTCTAGGGAATTTCTAGTGCATTTTTGAAGTTGGTCTGAAAAGGTTGATTTTTTCAGAAATAGAGTGTCAGTCGACTGGTACAGATACCAGTCGACTGGTAACAATGTTTTTTAGCACAAAATATCTCTGTAAACTCATTTTGTCGATACCAGTCGACTGGTACCGATACCAGTCGACTGGTAACAGTGTTTTTCAACCACAGAATGGTTCTGTAAGGTTGCGTCAAAGGGGGCAGTCGACTGGTACTTAGAGCAGTCGACTGGTACTTAGAGCAGTCGACTGATACCAGCCTGATGTTGTTTCTCAGTGTTGTTCTTGACCATGTCAACTCGTTTAGATGTATGGGATCCATGGGGGATAAATACATGAGTTTAGGGTCAGTTTGGATGATAAGTTTTCAACAATTGGAATATTGTTGGAGAACTTTTTTGGATGTTAGGCAAAGGGGGAGAAGTAAGGTTTAGTTGAGAAAACCTTAAGTGCCTTTGCATAGGGGGAGCCTTGTGATAGGTTCTTAAAAATCCCTGTGGGAAAATCCTAGCTTATTGGGGAGCTTAGGTGTAGGGGGAGCCTTGGGATAGGTTCCAATGCATGTTTGCATTTTGTTTCAGCGGTTGCCAAGTGTTTAGCCTTGGCAACGTAAGTCCATTCGGCGGTGTAAGTCCAAGTGTGTAGCCTTGGCAACATAAGTCTATTGTTTCTTTTTAGCATGTTTATTTGCTCTATGTTTTCCCTAACTTAAACGTATTGCCAAACATTAAAAAGGGGGAGATTGTTGGAGCAATCCCAATGGTCCGTGCGACCATGTGTGTTGGTGTTTGGGCAAAGGGTTTAAGTTAGGTTCACCCTTGTTATTTGATATGTGTACTTGAGTTGTGCAGAACTGCAGGATACACATGCGACTCAGGTTGACGGCTTCAGGTCCGGTGAAGGATGGAGCATCCAAGGGACCATGGACAAGGCAGCAAGGACAAGAGCCGATTGAAGCGACTTCAAGGCATACGCGAAGGATGGCATTGGGGACGAGCCGCTGGCTTGGATGCATCCGAGGGATGAGAGCCAAAGGAAGTAAGCTTGAAGGCAAGATGTCAAAGCTACAAAGAAGAGTCAAGTGAGTCATGAGGGTACGAGTGCATGAGAGATTGTACTCGGGAAAAAATCCCGTGGGGGTACTGTAGCAGTCAACGGGTACTATAGCAGTTGACGGCACTGTTGCAGTTACTGTAGCAGTCGACTGATGACTGTAGCAGTCGACTGGTGCACTGTAGAGAGCCGTTGGGCTAGCACCAGTCGACTGGTGCAAGGACCAGTTGATTGGTAATGGGCAAATCAGCTTACTGATTTGCTCCAAGCTCTATAAGAAGGAGCTTGGGATGGCCGGTCAAGGTGACGAAATTAGACTTGGTTAAAGCCTAATTAGTAGTCACCAAAGTGCTCAAGGTCTCTTGTGTCCAAGTGTTTTTGGTTGGTATTGTGGTGAGGTTTCTCCACCCACAAGGAGTTGCTTGAGTAGCCGGAGTTTGCCGAGGGCTAATCCACCGAAGGATCGGGATCGTCCACCTTACGGACAGCCGTGGAGTAGGAGCATCATCTCCGAACCACGTTATATCGACGTGCATTGGTTTGCTTGTTCTTTTCTTAGTCATTAGCTTATGTATTCGTAATTAGTATTTGTATTTCCGCTTGCGCACTAACGAATACGTAGGAAGCGAGTAATTGGGGGCGCCGTCCATTCAACCCCCCTTCTAGCCGGCCGCAAGATCCTCCAACAATATGCACTTTTTATCATGTTTATACATGGAGATTATTTTTGCTCAAGTGTATATTTTTTTCTCTTAATTCATGATATTATTTTCACAATTTGAATTTGGTTTTATAAGACACTTGAGTTGATTCAATTGGTACATGATCAAGGCAAACAAGTTTGGTTCATTTAACAAGGAAAGAAGCTCAAAGCAAAATAATTCAACCGATCATAAGGAGTTTACCTTTCAAGCTAAACCCAAGTCAAATCCTCTCACCAAAACCCTTAAACCCCACTTGAACTAAACCCAAATCTACTGTTCATAACTGGTTCAAACCTAAGTTTAAAAACTCAAGACTAGCACGGTGAATAATGGCTTCGCTACTATTCATCGTGCCATTTAGTTTTCCAGGCACGAGGTGGAGTCCCATTTCCCATCCATATCTCATATTCACTTTTCTTCATCGATGGCGAACTTCGAGCTACTAGTAACCGACATCTAAAGGAAGAAGAGACCGACAGCGAGGCGTTCCCCACATCGTGACATTGTCTTCTGCGTTCCTCTGTCCCATCACAGATTGAGGGTGTTTTCCCGATCTATGATTACCACCAATCATCGGAGGTGCCGACGGTGTTTTCCTGATGTCTCAAATCCATTGGCATCCTCCATCTCATCAGCTACACCCGGGTCAATCGCTTACCAGAAACCAATCCTCTTATTCTTTGTGTGTTGAGAGTGTCGGTCGATCGCGAGCTTGAAGGGAGGTACCCAAGAGTTATGCCCATCATCTGCACTAAGCTTGAATCTCCTTTATCGATTGCTTGAAGGGTGGGTCCCAGGAGTGATTATGTTTCGCGGTAGAAGGGAGGAGCTGTGATATGCGATTTGTGTTTGTGAACGTTTCTTACAACTTTATTTTTTTTTACCATAAATTTGCTCGAATCTAATGATATGATCTCTTGTATCTACAATTTCATTTCAGTTTAGAATCTTTGCAATTTGATTGTTGCATTTTATCCATTACTTTACTGTATCTGAATCCCTTGACCTTACCTAGGGTTCATTACAATTTGATTGTGTAAGAAAACTATAGTTAGGTCTTCAGTTCAAATAAGTGATCATGAAACTCGCATTTCTTTGTCAATCTATGCAATCTGATGTGAGTGGATTAAGTTGTTTAATTTGAATTGAAGATCATTTCCAATCTGTAATTGAGCTAGCTATTACGTACCACAAGTGCATGGTTACGTCGTCAGTAATACAAAAGATATCGAACCCACAAGGACTAGTTATAAGCAGTAGTTATCGCTCACGTAAAATTAACTAAACTATTAATGGTCTGAAGTTATCTATTTAGAAGGAAAGACGAAACCTAGAAGGAAGATGAAAGAACTAAAGGTAAAGTTGTTTATCTCGGTTTGGGGAGTATTCTAGGAGTTCAGTTTCATTGTGGTGTGTACTAATGTATCATGATCTACCATTTTCCTATCTTTAATTAATGTGCCCTTATAAGAAGCTAGAGTCATTATCTCTAAGTATTGAATAGAGATGATCCCTATGAAAGCCTGTAATGGTTAGCCCTTATCACGAGGGCACCTCGGTCATAAATCACAAGAATACATGACTAGTTAATAACAATAAAGATAAAGATATAAGTTCAGCATGGTTTCCTACTTCCTTATGAGAGAGTTGCTTCTCCTTTCAAGGGAATATCCTAAACGCCCATGAACGGGTTACCTCACTATCACTAGGGTTCCTCGGGTATACGATCTAAAGTACTCTCTCTATGAGATTTGCAATCCCTACATAAGCATTCAATCTACATGGCAATCAAACGCGAGCAATTCTCACGCATGTAAATAGAATAGATACAAGAATAAGTCAATATCACATAATAGGTAAAGTCATAAACATGAGTTGTTACATCGTATCCTTAACCACAACTACTCCCTAATCCTATAACAATGAATCTACTCCATAGACGAAAGAGGAGAACCCAAAGACATCATGATATATAGCATTCAATTCCAAATTAAGAGAAAGAAGGAAGAGAAACGCTTATCCAATGGTGTCAAGTGACCCTTGAATCCAACCCTTTGCTTTTGGAGTTGATGTGATTATGAAGACACCCTCGGGTCGTCGAACGGAGGTCTAGGATGGCGTCGAATAGCACCCAGGTGATCTTTCTTCGAACGGTTGCCTCCCTCCCCGAAAAGAAGTTTAGAACCCCTTTGATAGGGTAGGGCACGGGCACGACACGGCCCGTGCTACGGCCGTGCAGGATCGCATGACCAACTCCTTCTTGGATGTGGGTTAAGTGGCATGGCCATGTGAGATCCACACGGTCGTGTTCTTCTCTGGCTCGGGATGCTTCGCACGGCTGTGTAAGGTCACACGGTCGTGTTCTTCTCTGGCTCGGGATGCTTCACACGGCCGTGTTCTCCTTCTCCTTCTCCTTCTCCTTCTCCGTGCGGGATGCTAACTGACACTACTTCACACGGCCGTGTAGGGTCACACGACCAATGTCAGTTAGCCTTCTGCTTTACTCCCCGGTACGTCGACGATCACCGCTTTTGTTCCAAAAGTCATCCTTGTCAACACAAATGCACACAAAGAGCAGATCCCATAAATAGAAAAGTAATTATGCTGTAAACATGATATCTTGGGTAAGAATGCATAAATCCATCATGAATAAAATACGTGAATGTGCGCTAAAATATGCATAAAAATTATAAGATCTATGCACATCACTAGCATGATCAGGTATGCATTGTTTGTTTAACCTTCGGTTGCTTTCTTTTGGATAAATCAAAACCTAAATATCCATTTGCATTAGAAAACCCAAAATTTGTTTTAAATCCTGAATTCACACACATTTGTTAGCTATCCTTGGAAAATTAAGACTTGAGACTCTTTACTACATCTTTATTTTTGAATTCTAAGGGTTTTCAATTTTAATCAATTTGAAGTGTCACGTGACATGTAATATGGCCAACATCAGGGTTCATTTTTTTGGTGCACATATGCTAGGTGTGCCCAATCACCTCTCCATCAATTCCAGTATCATCTTAGTCGGCCTCCATCTGATTCAAATTCTGAACAAGATCAATACATAAATCCTAGATTGCGCATGTTTAATCATTAAAAATTGATAGACAAATATGTGAAAGCATACTAGAATCTATAATGATATGGTGCAGGTTTTGTGGGGTCGATAGGATGATGTGGGTACGAGTCAAGGCCTCAAGAGGGTCAGAAATCAAGCTGACCTGGAGGCCAAGAGGGTCAAAAGTCAGGCTAACCTAGAGGTCAGGAAGGTCAGAAGTCAAGCCTCCGTGTCCAGTCAACAGTCAAGCTGATGTGGAGGTCAGGAAGGTCAGAAGTCAAGCCTCCGTGGCCGGTCAACAGTCAAGCTGATGTGGAGGTCAGGAAGGTCAGAAGTCAAGCCTCCGTGGTCGGTCAGTAGTCAAGCTCACATGGACAATAGGGAGGTCAAAAGTCCAACTTACGTGGTAAAAGTCAAGGTTTCAGAGGACAGGGTGGTCAAAGGAGGGGATTATAAGACCAGCCCTGACAGTGGGTAATAAACGGGCCCGCGGGCCAAGTATAGCTGAAGACGTAGAACTACAAACACCGAGGTATGGATACAGACCTAGCGTGCAAGTCGGGACAGCCAAGCCAAGGATCATAGGTCTGGTTACAGACCTGGCTTGCAGGTCGGAACATCTGAACCAAGGAGCAGAGGTCTGACATAGACCTAGCATGTAGGTCAGAACATCCAAACCAAGGATCAGAGGTCTGGCATGGACCCAGCGTGCAGGTCGGAACATCCAAATCAAGGAGCAGAGGTCTGGCACAGACCCAGCGGGTAGGTCGGGACAGCCAAGCCAAGGATCACAGGTCTGGTTATAGACTTGGCTTGTAGGTCGGAACATCCAAACCAAGGAGCAGAGGTCTGACACAGACCTAGCATGCAGGTCAGGACATCCAAGCCAAGGATCAGAGGTCTGGCACAGACCCAGCGTGCGGGTTGGAACAGCCAAGCCAAGGATCAAGGGTCTGGCATAGACCAAGGGGGCAGGTCAGGACATCTAAGCCAAGGATCAGAAGTTTGTACATACCCGGCGTGCAGGTCAGGACGTATAAGCTAAGAATAGCTGTGAGCAGGAGATAGGTCTGGATACAGACCCAGCGTACAGACCGAGATGTGCAGACCGAAGATAGCAGATAATAAAGGCAAGTCTGGATACAAGCTTAACATAGATCGAGGCATACAAAAGAGTAATAATACGTAAAAGCAAGGTGAGTCCAGATCCCTAAACGCAGGCTCATCGTTCAGACACTACAAGATAAATCAGCCAAAGAATCGTAACCGCTTGTCAGAGAGAATAATCAAGGTGTCAGGGAATATACCAACAGTCGGGGCTCAATACACCTTCGGTTTTGCCGCCAGCCTATTAAGAAGAACCACGTGTCAATCACAGCCGGACAAAGCTTGACAGCCGACATTCCCTGACACCCGTCAGACCCAGAAACTTCCGTTGCAGTATAAAAAGGGATGCCTTGTCCCTTATGCAGGTACGCTTACTCGTCATTTCTCACTGGTCTCTATTTTTCGTCCTTTTCTCTATGATTTCCCTAACTTGAGCGTTGGAGGGCCTGACCCGGGAACTTTTTCCCTGGTTTCTAGTCTCTAACGGCTGGTGGATTCGTCTGAGTGTACGCAGAGCAACAACGTCATCATCTCGATCATTTCTCACCGTCAACCGCCCGTGTGAACCTTTCCAGGAGGGTACCCGGTAGATCCAGCGCTTCAACGACTCTCCGTCAACTTTCGGCACAACCAGGCCCGCCTTCATCCGACTTAGCTTCCGGACGGGATCCAATTTGGCGTCGTCTGTGGGAACACAATAACCTGTTCCGGAATGTAACGATGGAGGAGTCTGGCCGCATAAATGTTACGATGACCGCCGGAGAATACGAGCTCTTCAAGGAGGCTAAGAGACGAGCAGCCTCTGAGAAGCAGGCGACTGTGTCCCGACCACGGCAAGCTCCTGTCGAAACTTCCAAAGAGCCCCTCCCTGTTTTAGATCGGGGCTCTAAAAGAAAGCGGCCTGAGGTATTTCCTCAAGTTCCTTATCGTGAGCCGGGCGTGGGATATTACCAGCCAGAGCCTCAAGGTCAAAGCCTCAAGAAGGAGCAGCCTCAAGCCTCCATGGCAGAGAGTTCCTTGCCGTGAGATTCAAAGAAGGGGAAGGCTTGTGTCGTGCCTGAGGTATTCCCAGAAGATCCGGACGAGAAAGTACCTTTCTTGGCCAGGATTTTAAATGAAAGATTGCCTAAAGGTTATAGAGCCCCGTCGATCGGAGAGTATGACGGGAGCAAAGATCCGGAGGAACACTTAAGAAAGTTTAAAAATGCAGCCCTGCTACACCAATACAGTGATGCTGTCAAATGTAGAGTTTTCTTGAACACTTTGGCTGGCTCGGCTTTAAAGTGGTTTGATGGGCTACCTCAAGGGTCCATCACCTGTTTTTTGGACTTCAAGACGACTTTTCTACGTTGATTTGCTAGCAGCAAGAAGTATTAGAAGACAGATCATTGTCTCTTCGCCCTGAAGCAAGGGTCGACTGAGCCCCTAAGAAGTTATATCAACCGCTTTAATCAAGTGGCTCAGGATGTCCCCACTGCCACTTCAGAGATTCTGATGAGCGTCTTCTCTCATGGATTGGGGGAAGGAGAGTTCTTCAGAGATCTCATCAAAAATCCCGCTCGGAATTTTGATGAGATAGTGGAAAAAGCTGCTTCTTACATCAAAATGGAAGAAGTGAAAGCAACTCGGAGGAAAGCTGAAAGACCACCTCCCTTCGCCAACAAGCAAGAAAGAAGGGTACCTCAACCACCTCCTCAACCTCTGCCGCGCACCCGGGAGGCCAGACCTACATTTCATCCCGGGCTGGAAGTCAGACCCGCACCTCGAGTTGCCGTTGTGCATGCTCCCCGACCAGGGCCATGGAATAATCGGTATTGCACCTATCATCGGTCACGTACGCATGACACTAATCATTATTTTCAGTTCGCTCGAGACTCCAAGCGGGCTGCCGAGATGGGTTTACCTCCGCCCGAACTAACCCCTCAATTGATCAAAATGATGGAGGAATAAAGGGGCACAACTGGACAGGCCAGGCAATCTCGCCCCGACCTTGCAGGACCTAGTACTCATCAACCTGGCCAGGGAAAATAGCCTGAAGGATCACGGGAGGCTGAGAATAGAGGCAATGCTGCCGTCAGAGAAATCAGCATGATCTATGGTGGACCAACTGATGGAGATTCAGGAAGAGCACGCAAGTCTCACGTTCGTCGCTTGGAGGTTCATGCAGTCGGATGCAGTCAGGAGCAAGTTGTTGGCCCTGTTATTAGCTTCGGGCCAGCAGACCTAGAGGGCCTGGAGTTGCCTCATGATGATGCACTCATCATCAAGGCCATCATTGCCAATAGCCGAGTGGCTCGGGTTTTTGTTGACACCAGGAGCTCGGTCAACATTCTATTCAGGACCGCATTCGAAGAGATGCAGATTGATACTGCTGAACTCCAGCCAGTGGCTACATCTTTATATGAATTCACAGGTAATAAAGTGAAGCCTATGGGTCAGATTAAGCTGGCCATATCTTTGGGCACCGAGCCGCTGGTGCGTACAAGGAGGAGCACTTTCATAGTAGTGGACTCCCCTTCTTCTTATAATGTCATTTTAGGAAGGCCCGCCCTGCATGAATTTAGGGCTGCTGTTTCGACCTTCCATCAGAAAATCAAATTTCCCGTGGGCGAGCAGGTCGGGGAAGTTAAAGGGGAATAGAGGGTTTCTCGCCGATGATATATTTGTTAGAATGTATACTAAAAGCCTAGCTTTTGGTATAAAATATTTATCTAGAAATAAGAATCACATTGGTCAAATGTCTACATTTGTGATAAATGTAGTTGTTCAATTAATTTATACTGTAGATAACATAGTATGTGGTGCCACATGCAGAAGATGATGTTATCAAACAGTAGCTTACGACCAAACTGGAAAGGAACAAACCATTAGAAGGTCGTAGTGTAATTAGGTATCAGTTTATCTTGACTGTATAATTACACTAGTACACTTAGAGTGTATTGAGTAGGACCATTTGAGGTCGTTTCTTTTATACTGACTTTATAAAGAAATAAAGACCTCGGTTATTATGGAAGTGTGTGCTCTTAATCCTAATATAATAACAAGCACATATATTTGATATTTATTTCTTTAATTTATCAATGGATGAGATTTAGTTCGATGAATCAATAAGCCCGATAAGTTGGGAAATGGCATCACTTATAGTGTGTGTTGTTGATTATAGAAGGAAACTGTGTCCTAGATATACTAGGTTGATAATGTCCTCAAGAGGAGCTCATAAGGATTGTCATGTTAAACCCTGCAGGTGGACCTAGTCCGACATGATGATAAGGTTGAGTGGTACTACTCTTGGACTAAGATATTAATTAAATGATTGTCAGTAACTCACTTAATTAGTGGACATTCGATATCTTAAACACAGGGAGACTAACACACTCATAATAAGAAGGAGTCCAAAAATGTAATTTGGGATTGGTGCGGTAGTTCAATAATAGTTCTCTAGTGGAATGAATTATTATTGATAAAATTAAGTTGTGTGTTCGGGGCGAACACGGGATGCTTAATTTTATCGGGAGACCAAAACTAATTCCTCCTCTCGTTCCCTATCGTAGCCTCTTATTTATAGAGTACTATACCCACCTATACCCACCTTCTATACCCACCTAAAGGGGGCCGGCCAAGCTAGCTTGGGAACTAAGCTAGGGTCGGCCTAGGTATAAATTAGGGTGGCCGGCCCTAGCTTGAACCCAAGCTAGAGGGGCCGACCATATTAAATTAAAAAGAATTTTAATTTTCATTTTTATTATGTGGAAGATATAATTTATTAAAGAGAATTAAAATTAAAATATCTCTCTTGTAAAAGATCTACAAAAGATTAAAGAAAGAGATTAGATCTCTTTCCTTATTTGTAGATTGGTGAGATATTTTATTTTCTCTTTAAAACTTATTCACATGTTGTAAAATTAAAATTATGAAAATTTTTTTTTATCAACCATGAAGAGATTTTAGAAGAGAAATTTTAATTTTAAAATTTCCGGAAACAAATTAGGAAGTTTTAATTTGTTGATTAAAACTTGTCTAATTTACTTCCTTTTGATGTGGCCGGCCAATATAGTTTAATTGGGGAAATTTTATTTTATTTTTCTCAATTAAATCATGTTAAGGAAATTAAGGAAATTTTATTGTAATTAAATTTCCTAATTTGCCTAGACCAAGGAATATAAAAGAAGGGGTGAGGGTGCCTTCATGGATGAACCTCTATTATTTCTCTCCCTCTTTTCCTTGGTGTTGTGGCCGGCCAACCTCTCTTCCTCTCTTCCTCGTGGTGGTGGCCAAACCTTCTCTATTGGCTTGGAGCTCTTGTGGTGGCCGGATACTACTCGGAGAAGAAGAAGAAGAAGGAGAGAAAACTTGTATCTCTTGGAGCTTGGTTGGTGTTTTGTTCTTCGTCCTTGGTGAAGCTTCTTTGTGTTGGCCGAACCTAGCTAGGAGGAGAAGAAGGTGGTTGGTAGTTTCTCATCTCGGAAGATCGTTGCCCACACAACGTCCGAGGTTAGAAGAGGAATACGGTAGAAGATCAAGAGGTCTTTCTAGAAGGTATAACTAGTAATTTTTTCTTTTCCGCATCATGCTAGTTATTTATGGAAATAATACCAAATACAAGAGGCTTACGTTCTAGTATTTCGAATATGTTTTTCGAAGTTGTGTTTTTTTTCCTTGTGATTTGATTGTTCTTTTTGGTTAACCTAAAGTTATTTTAGGAAATTAAATATTAGATTTCTATAAAAGGTTTTGTCTAGTCGGTGGTGGTTGCTCCCATATCCAAGAAGGTCATGTGCCTCGCCACGTCAGTACTGGGAACCAATTATGGAAATTAATATTTAATGGAATTAATAACTTAAGGTGACTTGGGTCGAACGTGTTAAGTTCCGCAGGAGATCCAAGTCAAAACCTAAAAGAACAAATATATTAAGTTTTGGATCAAACGTGTTAAGTTCCGCAGGCGATCCAAAATTTAATTTAAAAGAACACATGGTAGCTAGGAAAAGGTTCAGACCTTTGTACAAAATTTTTGTACAGTGGAACCTCTAGGTTTTCAGAGTAGCAACCAACAATATTGACATGGTCCGAGTGGAGGCTCGGAAAAATCAAAGGATGCAAGATGGAGGCGTCCATGCTGTTCAAGAAGAGCCTCTGCCTATAGACGAAGAACCCATCTCCTGGGAAGAAATACAACTACACGCCGAGCGACCTGAGAGTTTGACCCGGGTGGCAATTGACCTGCCCTGTTCCCTCAAAGAAGAGTTAATTCAGTGTCTGATCCGCAACCGGGACGTTTTTGCCTGGTCTACTGAGGAGCTGCCCGGGGTTAAGCCAGAAGTAGCTGAACACAAGCTGCATTTATTACCAGATTCCTGACCTGTCAAACAAAAGAAAAGGAATTTTTCAGCAGACCAGAATAAAATAATAAGAGCCGAGGTGGATCAGCTTAGGAAGGCAGGACATGTTCGGGAGGTGCAGTTCCCATCATGGCTCTCCAATGTAGTCTTGGTAAAGAAGCCCAACAATAAGTGGAGAGTATGCATAGATTTCCGAGACCTCAACCGTGCCAGTCCCAAAGACTGTTATCCTCTGCCTCGGATTGATCAAATGGTGGACTCCACGGCTGGCTGCGAGAGGATATGTATGTTGGACGCCTACCAGGGGTATCATTAGATACCTTTAGCAAGGGAGGATCAAGAAAAGGTTAGCTTTATTACGGCTGACGGTACTTTTTGTTATACTGTCATGCCCTTTGGTCTCAGGAACGTTGGAGCCACATACCAACGAATGATGGATAAAATCTTTCGGGAGCAAATCGGACGAAATGTGGAGGTCTATGTAGATGATATACTCATCAAATCCCCGCTGGCTGTGAACTTGATCAAAGATGTGGAAGAAACATGCAAGACTCTCCGGTAATATGGGCTGAAGCTGAATCCCTTGAAATGCTTATTTGGAGCTAAAGGAGGAAAATTCTTGGGTTACCTGGTGATTGAGCGAGGAATAGAAGCCAATCCTGAAAATGTTCAAATGCTAAAGGATATGCAGCCTCCTCAGAATTTAAAAGAAACCCAGAAACTGGTCGGCAGAATAACAGCCCTGTCAAGATTTATTTCCCGATCTGCAGACCGAGCTGCTCCTTTCTTCAAGGTGCTAAGGAAGGCATCCAAATTCCAATGGGATGAAGAATGCACCAGAGCTTTCGAAGAGATGAAGAAGTATTTGGAGACTCTCCCCTCTCTCTTTAAGCAATTTGTAGGAGAACCTTTATGGGTCTACTTGTCGGCTACCCCTGAGGCTGTAGGGGCCGTGCTCGTTAAAGAACATGATAATGTACAATGGCTAGTGTATTTCTTTAGCCATTTATTGAAAGAAGCCGAGTCTCAATACACGACCCTAGAGAAGTTGGTTTATGGATTGGTCCTTATGGCTCGGCGGTTAAGACCCTATTTCTTATCACATCCTATCACAGTCCTAACCAATAGCACCATGGGAAGAGCGCTAACTAATGTAGAAGTTGCGGGTCGGCTTATCAAATGGGCAACGGAGTTGGGAGAATATGACATACAGTATCAGCCGCGCACCGCCATTAAGGCGCAGGCCTTGGCAGATTTCTTGACAGAAGTTCATCAGACCAACTCTGAAGAAACCTGGAAGATCTACGTGGATGGGTATGCTAATCACCAGGGAAGTGGGGTTGGGGTCTTGGTAATATCTCCTCAAGGAGATATACTTCAATTAGCGGTTCGATTGAATTTTCGAGCCACGAACAATGAAGCAGAATATGAGGCTTTGTTGGCAGGACTGCAAGCAGCCCGGCACGTAGGGGCAGCCCGGGTAATCATTTATTCCGATTCGCAGTTGGTAACTCAGCAAGTGACAGGCAACTTTATGATAAATTGTGATAAATTGCAAGTATACCGGGAAACTTACGAGAGGATGAAGGAAGAATTTATAGAAGTCAGTATAATTAAGATACCCAGGTCAGAAAATGAGAGGGCAGATGAGTTAGCAAAAATGACCAGTTCCTTGACTACTTGGGTGTTGGATCGATCAACGGCACAAACTTTTCTGATAGCCTAGATAGATCTGCAAAACAATAGAGAAGCAACTATTGATTGGCGGGCACCCATGATTAACTATCTCAGGCAGGGTATCTTACCAACTGATCTAGAAGAGTCACGACTGATCAGGAAGCAAGTGCATGCTTATGTAATGATTGGAGATCAGCTCTACAAGAGGTCCTTCTCTCGACCTTTACTTAAATGCCTGGGGGTAGAAGAAGCCGACCAGGCCTTGCGAGAAATACACCTGGGATGCTGTGGCAATCATGTTGGCGGTCGGACATTATCTCGCAAGGTACTCTTAGTCGGGTATTTCTGGCCTACTTTACAGAGGAATGCTCACAAGTTGGTGAATACATGTTTGTCCTGCCAGAAACATCAAAATTTGACACATCGGCCTACGACCCTTTTGAGAACGTCTATAGTTTCATGTCCTTTTGATTAATGGGGCATGGATATCGTGGGACCATTTCCGATGGCGCCTGGTCAGAGGTGTTTCTTATTGGTGGCAGTGGACTATTTTTCTAAGTGGGTAGAAGCAGAAGCCTTGGCCTGGATCACAGAAGATGTCGTCATTCAATTCCTATGGAAAAACATTCTTTGCAGATTTGGTATTCCCCACAAACTGGTGTCAGACAACGACAGGCAATTTCAAGGGCAAAGAATCCAGGCCTGGTGCAAGGGGTTTGGCATCACTCAAGCCTTCACTTCTGTAGCATACCCACAAAGCAATGGACAGACTGAGGTGGTTAATCGAGAAATAGTACGTGGTCTGAAGGTCAAGCTGGATCATGTAGGCGACAATTGGGTGGAGGAATTGCCCAGCATTCTATGGGCCTATCGTACAACACCTCGGGAAAGTACAGGTCTGACACCATTCCACCTGGTTTATGGCAATGAAGCAATTGTACTCATAGAAATTGGAGTGTCGTCGGTCATAAGGATACTATATGATGAAGGAAACACAGAGCGGCGGTTAGCTGAGCTGGATCTTATTAGCGAAACTCGGGACAGAACGGCGGCTCGGTTGGAGGCCTATCGACAAAGAATGAGACAAAATTATAACCGAAGAGTGATTCCTCGATTCTTTGGAGAAGGAGATATGGTCTGGAAGCAAATCAAGCCAGTGGGGGACGTGACTAAGCTTGCACCTCAATGGGACGGGCCTTACAAAGTCATTAAAAAATTAGCGTCCGGAGCTTACTATTTACAAGATGAATGAGGCAAAAGGCTAGATCGACCCTGGAGCGCTAATTACCTGCGACCTTATCGAATTTAAAGAAGCAGGCCGAGAAGTGTAAGCTGGGCGGTAAGCTGAGCTGTCACTCATACAACAAACCAGGATAGCAGACCAGGGAAAAGTAGATCGGAAAGAGCATAAGAACAGGTGAAAGCAGAAATTGTATGTCATACTTTTTATGTCAAAGCTAAGCAATTTTAGTAAAAGTGAGCCTTAGAATGCAAATGAAGAAGTAGCAAAGTACTTTACAAGAAATGGTCAAGTCATTATGTACAAGTAGCCAAGAAATATCATTTGAAAGGAGCAAAAATTTCATCCGGGATCTCTTTAAGGATTCGATCATGGTCTAAAAATTCAGGAGACGGAATCGACTTTAAATAGTCTTGCTCATAAAGTTGGCGCAGAGCCCCGCCCGCCCCATAGATAACAGACGTGGAGAAACGCTGTCCAACTTGTACACAGAATTCCAGAGAATGCAGATATAGAGCACGGTTCTGTAGACAGTGGTCGTTCTCTCCATCTCTGTAAATAGCCAGAGCTGTTGATATGCCCTCTGTGGTAGCCCGAGCCTGAGCCAGTTCATTCTGGGCAAGGGCCAGTTCTGCTGCTTGGGAGGTCAATTGGGCCTCCTGAGATTTCAACTTCTTGTCTTGCTCCTGCGCTAGAGTCTCGGCAGCACGCAGCTTCTGAGCCCACTGGTCCATAGCTCGTTGATGCTCTAAAGCTTGTTGATTTATACTCTGCTTGTGCACAATATCGACTCGACTTTGCTTTTCTTGGAGATCTTTAAGTTCATGGTTGGCCTGCGCTAGGGATACTTCCAGACTGTTCTTCTTTTTGGTCAAATCTTTTATCTCGGCCCGCAAAGCATGGCTAGCTTGGGCAGGATCATTCAATTGTAATTCCAGTTCAGCGACCTGGTCCCGTAGCACCTTATTCTGATAATGAATAGCATGGAAGGAATTGTTCACTGCCAGAGACTCTGCACAAGCCTGGGGCATATAGGAAATATCTGATAAGAGCGAGAAAAACAACAGTTTGGAAATCTTCAGAGTTTACCTTGATATACAATTCTGCAAATTTGTCCATCTGAGCCAGGGGAGGCAAGGAGTCCATGTGTTGTATGCTTTCTTCCCATAAAGTGGCTAGACGACCTCTTATCTTGAGGGAGCTGGTGGGAACATCTGTTCAGGACCATAACCTCTCCTCAGAAGGGACAGTAGTACAGTAACAATGATGAGTAAGTGGGGGTGGTTCTGAGGGACCCGCGGCTGAGCCAAGAGGAGCTGATGGCTCAGCAGGTGAGCCAGAAGGAGCTGAAGAAGGCCCCTGAGGAGGTGCTATAGGTGGGGTAACTGAAGGGCGTTCTGAGGGGCCAGCTTTGCCGCCCTGAGGATGCTGCGATGCGGAAGGTTAAGCCAGTGGAGGCTCGACCTGAATATCGGACGGAGCAGGGGGGTCATTTACCTGGCTCGAGATTGGAGGTGGAGTCACAATGGGAAGTGGAGGAGAGGCAACTGCGGTTGGAGGAGGAGAAGGGATAGACGACGGACCTGAGTCGGGCACCGGACGAAGGGCTCGACGTCGACGTCTCTGAGCCAGCGGCTGGTCATCCGAGTCGGAATCATCGGAAGGTGATCGGGTCCTGCGTCTAGAGGGAGAAGGGGCATCCTGGCTCAGGCGGTCATTTGTGGAGCGGGCCCGGCGAGCTGCTTGAGAAGCTTCCCTGAAAGCGGGGCTGGCAAAGGAAACATTACCTGATCTCCCACCAAGGCCCATACGTCTTTCACCAAGGCCCAGGCCAGGGATATAAGTGGCTCTGGGAGGACTAACCGATTGGAGGGGTGTTGGGGTAGTAGACTGAGCTGTACGTGGAGCCCGGGGGCGAACAGGGGTAGCTGGCCGAGGTGGGCGCGCAGCACGAGGATGAGCAGGGATAGTCGATCGGGGTGGATGCGCAGTCCGAGGGCGAGTAGGGCGAGCCAAAGGGGCAGGTCGGATGCAAGAAGACTGTCGTCGAGCAGGCCGGGGTGGAGGATTGGCCGGGGTCGCCCCACCGATTGAAGTCAAAGATGAGTGGGGGAGTGTTCTCCTCTGTAGGATGACTCGGCCACGCCTCATTATTTCCATGTCACTCAGAGGAAGGGGCTGAACCTCTGATGTGTGGGTTAAGACTTCAGCTGCACAAGATAAAGTAAACCATTAGTTGCAGCCAAGAAAATAAAATGCCCACAAAGTGATAATAGAACGGAAAGAGAGGCTTACCCAGGGAACGAGGCGTCTCAAGGGTCAGATAACTCAGGCGAAAATAGGACAACAATTCCTCCCCAAATAATAGACGTGTTAAGTTCAACTGCCAGCCGGCCAAGCGAGACGAGGCTTCTATGTAAGAAGAATCAAGATGAAACTCCACTAGTTCGGGAGAAGGAGGAAGTAATTGTTGCCATCGCAAGGGCCACTCCACCTCGCGAGGAAAGCCAATGAAGAAAATTTTGTTCCTCCAGCTCGGGTCAGAAGGCGGTAGGGATGAGAAAAAAACAGTTCGAAGGCGGGGCTGAAAGCGGAATGTACCCTCTTCCTAGCGCCTGAGGGTGAAGAAGCAATGAAATAAGTGGACAGACCAGGACAGTTCACACACATCACATAACACTACAAAGCCACAGAGGATCCTGATGGAGTTGGGTGTCAGTTGCCCCAGGGGAATTCGGAAGTAGCGGCATATGTCGGAAAAGAAAGGGTGGACAGGAAGACGAAGGCCCGCCACAAATTGCTCTTTAAAGAAGGTGCTAGAGCCAGCAGGGGGATTGAAGAATTGATGTATTCCAGTGGGGATAATCACCTGCACGTCATCCTCAACTCCGTAGGTGTAGCGTAGGTCATCTCGGTCCAATTCATCGAAGGTGGATGAGCCAGGATAGTACACCGCCGCCAAAGAAGGAAGAAAGGAGGGGGAGGCCATGAGAAAAAGAAATAAAAAGAAGAAAGATCAAGCGGAAAGCTATCGACGCAAAAGTAGGAGGATCAGAAGAAGGAGGGATTCAAGCAGAATAAAAGGACATGAAACGCTTGAAGTCGAGAGCGAGGAGAATATTTATAGCCGCCGGGCAAAGGGGTAATTTTGTCAGACTATCATCCATCGGAGCAAAATAATGGGCGAAAACAAAGAGAGCCAAAGGATCTTCCTCGGAAATAATGCCCAAGGGTATATTTGGAAAAGTACCGGCGCGAAATACGAAGAGATGGATCTCGGGAAAAGATATGAACAGCTGTCTTAGAAAAGTGCCCTCGCTTTCCCGGGCTGGGACGTAACTTTTACTTCCCCAGTTTTCGTCTATCCAGACCTGGATCACGAGGGAGCCTGGTCTGGATTTAATTCTTAATTTCCTGATCTACGATTATCCAGACCTAGAATACATGGAAAGGACAGATCGAGAAGCAGGGCCATGACAGGGGGATCAGCAGAGAAGGGCAAGGAAAGTAGGTCGGGGCAATAGGGGGATCCCCGACCGGGGGTAAAGAGGGCCTAAAATAGGTGGTCAAAATACACATTTACAAGGCCTTGGGGCGTTTTAGGAGGGAAGTGTACAAGACTATCAACAATAGAGCAAACCTACTGTTAAAAGATTAATATGCTAAAAGACAAGCAAAGCCCGCGGTCAAGTGGTATCACGAGAAGGACAAACACACTAAAATGAAGATAAATCAGCAAATACATTGAAAGAGAGTCGATCAGTACATAAAAAGGTGCATAAAAATGCAATACAGATAGCCATCTTAGGGATTATCGTCAGTAGGTTTGGGATTATCTTCAACAGGGCCAGCAGGGTGTTCAGTGGGGTAGGACGTGGAGTCGGCCGGAGGTTCAGGAAGAAGGAAGAGGTCATCATCATCTTTGAAAGAAGGGAATGACCCATCAAGAATCTCGTTCATGATGCGACCTAAATCTAAGAAGTCTTCTGAAGGGGCGGCCCGAAGCAAATTATGTTCAAACATTTGGCGAGCTCCTCCACCCGCACCACAGCACACCATGAAACTCATCAGATCTCCAAGTTTCCTCATAAAGAAAGGGGAGGTAACGTAAGCTCGCCTGTAGGCTCTCAGACGACCTACTTCCCCTGCCTAGTAATCTGTCATCTTAGTCTCGGCTTTCTCCTTGTCAGTGTGGGCCAGAGTCAAGGCTTGTTGACTTTGAGAAATGCTCTCATGAGCTTTCATAAGGTCGGCCTGCATAGATTTAAGAGTCGCTTGGTTGGCCTCCCACTGACTTTGAAGGGTTTTCTCTTGGCCGGCGCTGGAAGCCAATTGACCCCGGACTTCTGTTATAGTCTTTTGAAGATTCTCCTGGGTTTCTTGCAGGCTCGCCAACTGGGCATCCTTTTTATCCAGCTCAGCTCCTAGCGTCCGACGTCTTTCCACTTCAGAAGCCAATTTGGACTCGCTTGTCAGCAGAGCCGCTTCCAAAGCCTTTATCTTGTCAAAAGCCGGATGA
Source organism: Zingiber officinale (assembly GCF_018446385.1). Taxonomy (NCBI): domain Eukaryota; kingdom Viridiplantae; phylum Streptophyta; class Magnoliopsida; order Zingiberales; family Zingiberaceae; genus Zingiber; species Zingiber officinale. The sequence goes on from NC_055988.1 coordinate 21,647,788, forward strand.
GAAATATTGCGGGCCGACTCTGCAGACTCTCCAATCAAGCGAAGATAATGCGCTAGGTCTCCAGGAGTCGGATTGAGGGGGTCACGGGGAGTTAGTGGCAACTCTAACTCCTCAAGGCGAGCCTTTAATACTTCATTCTCCCTCTATAAGCTGTAGGCGTATTGAACGGCACTCAGGTTGGCGGAGCAGGCCTGCGTTAGATATAGGAAGAAAAATTATGAAAGATTTCAGCAGAGGAACATAGAGATAAGAAGACTTACAAAAACAATCTGACAAGCCGCTTGATCTAGCCCCTCCACCGGGGGATTCTTCTAAAACTTTCGATGGCCTGAACGCCAGGAGGCCGCTAAGTCTCCCTCTAATTCAATGAGGGCAACAGGGGGAGGGGCCTCTTCAGCAGTTTCTGCATCGGCGGCGGCATCTGATCCTGTGGAGGAAGGCAGGCGCCAATAGTCAGTAAAGGAATACTTCTTGTGACTCTTCCTCCGAGATCTAGAAGTAGAAGCAGGAACATCTAAAGGAAGGGAGGTAGATTGAGTCGCAGAGCTCCCGGGCTGGTCCACTAAAGGTAAGGGTAGCTGACCGGGAGAAGAAGCTTGAGCGGGAAAAGAAACCTGCTCGGGAGTTATAACTCGACTGGGAGCCGGGACTGATAAGTGGGGCGATGTAACGGGAACCTCAGGCCCCATATTAATCTCCCGGGTGGGAGTAACAGTCTTGGTTTCCAAAGAGCGAAGGGCAGCAGATGAGTGACGGCTGGAAGGAAGAGGTGGAGGTGACACCTGAATAGCTGGATTAACCTTCTTTCTCTTGCGCTGAAGTTTCAGGCATTTGGCTGGCCGGGGGGATGCAGCTCGCTTTTCCCCGACCTGCTCTTTAGTAGCCTCCCCGACCTGCTCTTCAATGGCCTCCTCGATCTGCTTTTCAGTCGGCAAATCAACTTGTCCTACAGCGGCCAGGTCTTCCACTGGGGTCACATCCATGTGAATGGCCGAAGAAGCTTCGTCCTGGGTCAGCGCCGGTGGGATAGGTAGTGGAGCGGAAGGAGCAGACTATGAAGCAGAATGGCCAGATAGGGAAGAAGCCGCCAAACCTTGCTTAACTCCTCACTTAAAGTTTTCAAATAGGAGATAGATCGGTGCTTAACATCGGAGGAGTACGCTCGGAACATGGCAGCCTCTGCGATAAGAAAGAAAGATACCTCAGTTAGCGAAGAGTAGCAGAGAGGAAAATGGGGTCTTACCAAACGGAGCCCCGATGTCTGCCCGAACGGGGCTGAGCCCAAACAAATACAGAAAGCCTTCCAACAGTAATATAGAAAGGCTAACGCTCATGCCTTGTAGTGTTTCTGAAGCGACGCTACAGGAGGGTTGGTGTTGATATACAGGGAGGTTGGAAGGAATGTCAGAGCACCACTGGGCGGGCCCAACCAGGGGCTCAGGGGACCTAATAAAAAAGAAACGAGATTTCTACCCTTTATTGGAAGAAGGCATGTCCGAAAAAAATTTATAACCCGGTCTCGCCTGTACCATGAACACTCCCGGTTCCGAGCGTTTTAAAGAGTAAAAATGGTGGAATAGTTGGACTGTCAGCGGAAGTCGGTACACATGACACAAAATGACGGTACCGCAAACTGCTCTAAAGAAGTTGGGAGCAAATTGAGATATGCAGATGCCAAAATATTCGCTCAGGGCGGAGATAAAAGGATGGATAGGAAAACGGAGGCCCCCCAGCAGTTGATCCCGGAAAATAGTCATAAAGCCTTCCAGAGATAAGAAATGAAAAACGTATTCCACCTCGGTGGGGGTGGGGATGCGAAGTACGTATTCTTTGCTAAGCCTTAGGTCAGACCGAATCACGGATAGGTCGTGTTGGTCTATGTTAGAAATGAAATACGAATACCAAAAGGTAGCCTTACCATCAGCCATTATCCAGCAGCTACCCTAGGAGTCGTCACAGCACCTCAGAGACAAGAAGCTTACCTCATACAGTGGCTGGAACTGAAACCAGAGAGCTTCTCAGGCACTACTGAGCCCTGGGATGCCCAGGCTTAGTTCAAAACACTGGAGAGCACAATCGATCTTCTTGACTGGCCAGAAGTCGAGAAGGTAAAGTGCGCCTCTTTCTGCCCGTCAGGAGATGCTCGTATGTGGTGGGAGAGGATAAAGACCAAGAGGACAGCCAATCAGATGAGCTGGGCTGATTTCCAGTCAGAGTTTTATGAAGAGTACTTCCACCTATAGATCACCAACAAGCACTATGAAGAATTTATAGAGTTCAAGCAAGGTGACCTAATGGTGGAAGAAGCAGTCAAGAAGTTCAACAGACTAGCTCGTCTCTGCCCAGAGCTAGTAAGTACAGAGAAGGAGCGAGTCAGACTGATGCTCAGAATGCTGAGACCACAGATAGCATTGAATGTGAGTAGTGGAGCTCACCGGCCCCAGACTGGTGAAGAGTTGATCAGTAAGGCATTAATTGCTGAGCACTACCTGAACGACATCAAAGCGCAACGAGCGCAGCACAAGCCAGTGAAGATAGAGGGCAAGACAGTGCGGAGCCAGAAATCCCAGTCAAGTAAACAGAACTGGAAAGGCAAGGGCAGTAAAAGAAAGCAGTGGAACTCAGGAAGTAACCAGAAGGGAGGACCAGCAAACAAGCAGACCAAGTTCCCTCCTTGTCCCAAATGTGGGAGAATGCATCCAGGAGCTTGTCTTTTGGTTAAGACTGGATGTTATTCCTGTGGCCAGGAAGGACACATGGCTAAGGAATGTCCTAACAAGCTCAAAGCACCTCAGCCACAGCCAGTGCAATATGGAGGCAAGCCTGCACAGTTATATCACATGGAAGCAGCACTAGAGGGACCCTATATTAGTCAGGGAAGGTTGGAAGCTCCACCAGTTCCAGCCTTTGATAGTGCCAGAGTATTCTCCCTCACCAAAGAAGAAGCTGCTAGTTCCTCCACGGTCATAACAGGTCAAGTAGTTATTTTTCAACATTTAGCTACTGCACTAGTTGATACTAGAGCGATCCATTCTTTTGTATCAGTACCCTTTACCAAAGAATTACAGGTACCTACAAAAAGTATGAACTCCAAGTTCCTGACGACCCTACCTTCTGGGGAAGTCATGGAATCCAACCAGTGGCTTCGGGCTGTACCAGTCAGAATTGCAGACCGAGAGCTATACGTTAACCTGGTAGTCCTCGCCATGCAGGATTTCGATACCATTTTGGGTATGGACTTCCTCAGCAAGTACAGTGCTTCAGTGGACTGCCACAGAAGGAAAGTAATCTTCAGTCCAGAGGGTGAACCAACCTTTGAATTCACAAGAGTGCCAAGGAAGAAGACCCAGAAACTTCTCTCTTCTCTAGCAGCTCACCAGATGTTAGCTAAAGGGTGTGCTGGTTTTCTTGCATACATAGTAAGTGCAGAAGAACAGAAAGGACTCAAGCAAGAGGATGTTCGGGTAGTCTGTGAGTATCCATAGGTATTCCCAGAAGAGCTACCTAGACTACCTCCCGACAGAGAAGTGGAGTTTAAGATTGAACTGGTTCCTGGTACCGATCCAATTTCAAAAGCTCCGTATCGTATGTCTCTAGTGAGCTGAAAGAGTTGCAAGAGCAACTTCAGGAGCTACTTGACAAAGGCTTCATCCGCCCTAGTCACTCACCTTGGGGAGCTCCTGTGTTGTTCGTTAAGAAGAAAGACGGATTCATGCTAATGTGCATAGATTTTAGAGCGCTGAGCAAAGTAGCAGTTAAGGACAAGTACCCTCATTCCAGAATAGATGATCTATATGATCAGCTAAAAAGGGCAATAGTGTTCTCAAAAATAGACCTGCGCTCTGGGTATCATCAGTTGGAAGTGAAAGAAAGGGATATACCTAGAACGGCTTTCAGGACCAAATACAGACACTACGAGTTAGTAGTCATGCCTTTTGGGTGTGACTAATGCACCAGCGGTCTTCATGGACTTAATGAACAGAGTGTTCAGAGAATACCTTGACAAGTTTGTCATTGTGTTCATCGACGACAATCTAGTCTATTCCAAAATCCCAGAGGAGCATGACACGCACTTGAGAATAGTATTGCAGACCCTTTAGCAAAAGCAGTTGTATGCTAAATTCTCAAAGTGCGAGTTCTGGTTAGAGCAGGTGGCGTTTCTAGGTCACATAATTTCTAAAGAAGGTATTCAAGTTGACTCAGCCAAAATAGAGGCGGTCAACAAATGGCATAGACCCAAGAACGCCAGGGAGATCAGAAGCTTCCTTGGTTTAGCTGGGTACTACAGAAAATTTGTGGAGGACTTTTCCAGGATAGCCTCTCCACTAACAGCCCTAACCAGAAAGAACAAGAAGTTTGAGTGGTCAAACAAATGTGAGCAGAGTTTCCAAGAGCTGAAGAGGAGACTGACCAGTGCTCCTATTCTGACTGTTCAAGAGAGTGACAAGAGTTTTGACATCTACAGTGATGCTTTCAAGATGGGCCTAGGAGTTGTACTCATGCAAGAAGGAAAAGTTATAGCTTATGCTTCCAGACAACTCAAAGACTATGAGAAGAACTACCCCACTCATGATCTTGAGCTGGCAGCTGTGGTCTTTGCACTGAAACTCTGGCGACATTATTTGTATGGAGTTCAGTGCAAAATCTTCACAGATCATCAAGAGCTTGAAGTATTTCTTCACCCAGAAAGACCTAAACATGAGACAGCGTAGGTGGCTAGAGTTGGTCAAAGATTATGACTGTGAAATCCTCTACCACCCGGGCAAAGCTAACAAAGTGGCAGATGCACTAAGTAGAAAATCCAGTGTATCCCTGATGTCTTTGTCATCATTAGCCCTACCACTACAGAAGGAGTTGTCAGACTTTGGAATGGAAATTATTCATGGGCAACTCTCTGCATTGACCTTAGAGTCAACCCTGCTTGAGGATATACAGTGAAAGCAAAGTGAAGACTTAGATATCCAGAAGATCAGACAGAGAATTGAGACTGCCCAGAGTAGAAAGAAGAGTTATGCTGACACACGCCGTAGGCCACTTGAATTCCAAGTAGGGGATTCAGTCTTTCTCAAGGTTTCTCCTATGAAGGGAGTGATGAGATTTGGCAAGAAGGGCAAATTAAGTCCCCGCTATGTAAGACCTTACCTGATCATAGAGAGGTTTGGGAAAGTAGCTTACAAGCTGGATTTACCACAAGACATGTCAGCAATACATGATGTATTTCATGTCTCCATGCTAAAGAAGTGTCTCCATGACCCTAGCCAAGTGATTGAGCCTCAGTCAATGCAGATTCAGGAGGATCTTAGCTATGAGAGCAGACCTACACAGATAGTGGACAAAGCAGTCAAGAAACTAAGAAACAAAGAAGTGCCACTAGTGAAGGTCATCTAGCAGAACCAGAAGCACAAGGAAGTCACTTGGGAGCGTGAGGACAGTATGAGACAGAAATATCCAAAACTATTCTAAGTTCGAGGACGAACATTTTATAAGGTATGGGGGATTGTAACGACCCAATTTTCCCTATTTCAAGTTCTAAATGTCCTTAAAAATATTTGGAAATACTTTTAAAATATTCTAGAGATTTTTAGAAATTTTTAGAGTATTTTTATGCAATTTTTGGAGGTCGTTTGGTATTTTTACTAAACGAAGGAAGTTTCGACAAAAAATGTTCAAGTCGAGATTCGAACCGTGAACCTCGGACCTGAACCGAGCTTTAACCAAATCCAGCCAGCCAACTGTTCCAACGGGCGTTTCTTATTAAAGAAGGAGAAATATTCTATTTAAGCAAGGGTTAATGAATAGGGAATAAATAGGAAGAAAAAATTGGTTGCAGCTAAGACTCGAACCCGTGAGTCGCGCCTTAAGCAGAACGCAGCCAACCAACTGTGCAAGCGGGTTATGTTAATTAAGGAAAGAATGGATTATATTTAAGGTATAGTTAATAATAAAAACCCTAGTTATAAGAAAAGGTTTAAGTTTTCTTTTCCCGAACCCTAATCCCGTTTCTTCTCTTCTCTCTCGCTCGCGAACGATGTGCGACGGCTCTCGGGCGGAAACGAAGGAAACATAGGGTTTCCTCCCTTCGGCGGCCGGCGAAAGCTTCTTCCAGCCGGTCTTCTCTCAACCATGACCCTCTCGTCGAGCAGAGCACACGGACCCGAAGGAGACGCCGAGACCTTCACTTCTCCGAACCCTAGAATTCTTCTCCTTCGGCAGTAAGTCCAAGAAAGCATTGTAAGTACTACTCACCTGTGGTAGGAGTTGCTCCAAATTTGTTTGGATGTTTTCTTGTATCTCTTGAATTTGAAGCATGCTGTACAGATTTTTCTACTTGTGCTTGCTGCTGTGAGGTTGTTTTGTGCCATGTAGTGTTGTTCGGTTTTAATCTAGGGGTAGCTGTGAGTTTATGTCCCCTTTTCTATTGTTTAGCAGTGATCATTGGTATTTAAGGCTTGAAACAATGAAGTTTTGGTGCTTTCTGTGCTTGTTGCCGTGAACCTTAAAGAAAGGAGGAGAAGGATTGGTTTTGTGGTCACTGAAATGGATGGTCATGGGTAGCATTTTGGTTTCTTTTGCTTGCTTACCGTGGTACTGAATAGGAGGATGTTTGGCTTTCGGTTTGTATTGCAGTGGCATGAATAACCTATGTCTTAGGAGAAGTTTTGCAGATTCTAGTTTTGTTCATGCTAAGAATTTGGAATGAAAATAAGTTTCATATGGGATTTAAAACTCCAGAAGGTTTAAATTTCATATTGTTAAGCATCCAGTTTCAGTTGTTAAAGTATTCAATTCCAATTAGTTTGATTTCGGCAATTTAGCTAATTTCAGTTATAGTTTTCTTGCTATGCGATGGGTGCGAACAGCATATATATAGTGTACCTTGTAGCTTAGTTTTCCTTGCCACTACTGGGCACAAACAGCTATACATAGTGTATCTTGTAGCTTAGTTTTTATTTGCTAATTCCATGAATATGATTAGCTTTAAGTTTAGTATTTTAATCTTTGATTTTCCCAGTATGCTTAGCTTGATTTCCACTGCATGCCTAGTAGTTGTATTTGATTTACTTTCACAGCTTGAACTCCACAGTATGCTTAGTTTTGCTTTCACAACATATTTAAGTTGTTTTATTCTTTGCAGCATAGCCTAAGGAGCATGGTTGTGCTAGGAAGCCTTAGAATTTGTAGGTAGAAAGGATGGTAAAGTGCTCCATTTAATTTGTTTAGGGGTTTATGAGAAGTTCTAAGCAAAGCAAGTCCAAGGTCAAGATAGGATCCCAAATTTCAATATTTGAAGAGTAAGAACAACCCATTATTTAGTTAGAATGGGTGTAGCATTTACCTTGCTACTCAAAAAGACAAGAACAGCCTTTATTTACAGTATGTAGTGTTAGTTTCTTGGTTTTCTTGAACATTAGCAGTATTGGTGCTTAATTCTTTTTCACTTGTAGTATTAGAATAGCATGAGCAGTATTAGTTCTTAATTCTTTTTCACTTGCAGTATTAGAATAGCATGAGCAGTATTGAATTATAATTCAATTTCTAGTTTCTTGTTTTGATACATATGCATGTATGTGTTAGTTAGCTTTTAATAGCTCTTTAATCTAAAGCATATAGCTAGTTGTCTTTGCTATTTTAATAAGATGAATAGCCATGTATTTTAGTGGAATGATTATGTGCCCTATTAAACCTTTTGAGGATTATGAGAAGCTATAAGTAAGAAAAGACCAAGATCTAAAGAAGAAAAGATAACAAGTAAATCTTTTAAAGAGGCTAGTACCCGACTTCCGAGGTTGTCGTTAAACAAATCCAGGTGACCAATTCCAAGGTCTTGGCCCTGGTAAGACCGAGGTCTTTACCCTCATAGGACTGGAGGCTCGCTACCTCAGTCACTATTAGAGAGCGCGTATAAGATGGTACTAAGCCTGGGCCCAAGAAAGAAAGAAAAGAAGAAAGTTAAATATTAATTTAAAGTATAAGGCTAAAGTAAATGAAACAAGTATCACCTATGTTTAGAACTAGCCAAGTTTAGCTCTTTTAATTCTAAGCATATCGTATTAGTTTTCATTTGCTTCCTTATGAGTTTATTGAGCATGATTAGCTTTATTTCCAGCATACAGATTTATTCTTGTATATCATGAGTATGCAGATTATTTTAGTGCTTTGCTATTAGATGAATATGTTTAGTGCTTTCCTATATCATGAGTATGCAGATTTATTCTTATATCATGAGTATGCAGATTTATTCTTATATCATGAGTATGCAGATTATTTTAGTGTTTTGCTATTAGATGAGCATGTTTAGCCTTTTCTTTTTAGCATTTCAGTTTCAGTATCCTTTGCATCTTATGCACTTTCGAGTTTTTGTGAGATAGATTAGTACTTACTAAGCGTTTAGCTTATAGATTTATTTTCCTCCTACTGCAGATAAAGGAAAAGCTAGAGTAAATGAAGGAAGGCGACAAGGAGATGCATGAGGGGCGTGTGATGTCTGGACTATGGGAGAGATCTGGGAACATTATTAAGTTATTTGAGTTTTGGTGAAAACATTTGAGACTGTATCATTTATTCTAGGTCCTTGAGATTATCTTTGGGTTCTAGATTGCATGCTATGATGTAATTGTTAGTAAGTTAGTACTTTGATGCTTTCTTGAGTTATAGTTTTGATATGTTTCTGTTATATAGTTATGTTATAAATGCATGTGATGTATGTATTGGATTTTAGTCCGCTGAACAGCAGATACTCTGCCGGAATTTTAAGTTTTCTAGAAACATTTAGTACAGCTTACTACACTAGTTGTTTTAAAATTACTGCGTGAGTTGTTTGATATATGTTCCAGCCGTCTGTGGCTGATGTATATAGTGTTTGTATCTCAGTTTAAGGTCACCTATACAGGGGAGACTCTGTCGAAATTTTTGGTAGGGATTCCTCGTGGTTTCGATCACACCGGTTAAGTAGAGTTAGTAGTTAAGTAACGGTCATCCTTAGAGTGTAGTAATAGTAAGAAGGGTGGTTGCTACAGGCTGTCCTAGATTCTCGCCCCTATGCGAGTTATAAGTGAGCAAGGCTCTCACGACCAACGACCTTCGTGGTCGAGCAATAATTTTCTCAAGCAGCATGTCTTATATTCGCTGGCACGCCAAGCCGCAAGCCAAGTTATTGCGTCCGGCTGGTCAATAAGCAGTATTCAAGGGTTCTGATTACATAAGGAATCTCGTAGGCCTATCCTCAACTGGCTCATTGGCTTTGGTCAAGAGTTCATATGGTGTGAGGTAACCTTGGGTAAGAAAGCTACTTTTATTACTGTTATTTTTGTTAGAAATATTGGACAAACACAGGTGTTCTATAAAAACGTGATGATAACCGAAGCAAAGTGTAGAGCTACAATAGGGGGGAATACAAAAAACATGTCGTTCCGTTAAAAGCAGAGGTGCATTCTTTAAGGATTCACATGGCCACCAGAGCTAGACGCTTGAGCCTTCTTAGTCAGATGAGCTCGGACCTTAATGATATCTTCTGTAATAAGGTCGAGGGTACGCTTCAGTTGCCCAATGGTTTCATCTTTGATCCGTCCTTCCTCTTTCAAAAGAATCACCTCATCTTCATGCTTCCTCTTCAAATAAACAATATATTGCCCCTGACTCTGAAAGTCCGATTGAGCTTTATGCTTAAGAGCAATTTCGGCTCGAATCCTAGATTTGGCGGCCAGCCAGAGGCTCTCCATCTCATGAGTAAGGGAAGCCTGAAGATCTCTGCTCGCGGTCATCTCCTGAAGGATACTTTCTTTTTGAGCCAGCAACTCCTTCAAAGTGGCAATTTGCTGGAGCGAAGCTTCTTCTTTTTGAGCTGATAACTCCAACAGATGGGAAGTCTGTCGAAGAAAAGAAGCAAGTTCACTAGTTTCTGTGGTAGGTTCCATGGGTTCCATGGAAATGAGGTGCTCTATTCGCAAGAGGATATCTGGAAGCATTGGACGTTCGGATTTTTTATAGGGAAAGAGAAGGTGAAGGGATTTCCTCGGAACTTGGGGCGATACGTGGAAAACAGTGTTACATTTATGGGAAAAAAGTGTGCCCAGAAGTTAAGGAGTCCTCATAAGTGCATAAGGGGATCGTTCATCTCCCAAGGCAGAGAGAAATTTTGCAAAATCCAGATAAAAGACAGCTTCCGCAGAGCAAGCGGGAACCAGGTCAGCTAACACATGGATGGGGGTCTAGTCAATCGGACTAGAGCCTCCTTCGACTAGACTTGAGGGGGAGGCTTGTGATACGGTGCAGGTTTTGTGGGATCGATAGGATGATATGGGTACGAGGCAAGGCCTCAAGAGGGTCAGATGTCACGCCCCGGAGGAGTCCCTATCCGAAGAAATTTCGACAGCATCTCCCCTGTACAGCGGACAATCTGAAACTTTCTACATATCCACATACCTCAGCCACATGCGGCTAGAATAATAACAATAATAAAACACATCACACAGGCATTCCACGCAGTTTAATAAGAATAAACAAATCAGTATACCATGACTCGAAAGCAACCCTACTCAACTACACTCGTAAAGCTCAAATCCGACAAACTCACCTCTTCTGCCGTCTAGACAGGCATGTAGTAAAACACATCGAATAAAAATTCATCGACAAGTACAATCCATACAATATCCAGGTATCAAACAAAACCAAGTGTAACCATGGTCAAATAAGAAGCAAAACATAACCAAAAGATCCATAAGTCTTCGGGGTCTTCAGGGGACCAGCAACTAGAACTCTCTCCTGACAGCATCATCCTGAAATATAACAATAATGAAGGCGGGGTGAGTCCAACACTCAGCAGGTACAATTGATATGCAAAGTAAGGAAATAACACCTAGCACTAATCATGCGTACAGTCTCCTGATAAAATAAAGGTAAATGCAAACCGAAGTAAAACAGAAGAGAAACTGTACTAACCAGGACCTGGGTATCATGACAAACAGTCCGAGAGGTATAGAAATCCTGTATGCATGTCAAACATAGGTATCCATACAATGTGTAGCATATAAATGCAGCAAACACAAACACAATCAATAAATGCATCATGCATATGATGCCAATGTCATGGTCACCCCTGACGCCAGTCAGCCAACTCACAACAAAAATGGGACCGAGTGGGTAGGGCTGTGACGACCGTGCACTCTGCATCACTACTCCTGATGAGTGATCGAGAGGACGGGATGTTGTCGGAGTACACACATACTCCTACCCCAAATCATAAATGGGGGAGCGCAATGCTCTCATCTCCCGGTACACGATGGCGGGGAGGGATCTCTAACGTGCTACACGCTGCGTCACACTACCCCTGAGCGGACCAACGGAGCACCGGAAGAGCAAACTGACGTGCTACCACGCTGCGTCACGCTACCCATAAGCGTCACAACGGAGCACCGAACAGTGATGAAACTGGTAATGTGCTCGACAATAATGGAGCAATCTATCACACATCATGCAATCATGCGAATGGTGCATGACACTAAGCATGGTATTATACTAAACCGATCTATGGACATAAAATGATGTGCACCATAGTGAACAAATCATATCAAAGTACACTGATCAAATAAGGTATCAAACTTAGGTCCTGAACATGGGAAACATGGTTATATCACTACCCCTATGAGCATGTGTAATCAGGTACATAACAACACGAAATACAAAACAAACAATCAATCAAGCAGGTAACAGGTAATCGGGTAGTGATTAACCGAAACAAATGAGGAACATAATTAATGCAACTTGTTAATTTCATTACTATGCATATCAAAGACAATAAGTCAAAAGTACCCGCCTCCAATAAGAAATGTCCAATTAGTCCAAATCCGGACGTCGAGAAACTCGTCTCGCGTCAAGGTCCTGTGTCACCAATACATATACATTTTTATTTAGCTAAAATTCAATAAATAGCTAAATAAAATCCTTACAACTAATTTAGGGTAAAACCCTAATCACATCATACATATAAACAACTAATTATACATTAATCATTTCATTACCCTAATTTAATTCTACACATGTTCATATAATCAAAACACTACACCATACCTCAATTCTCAGCTACTGCTGATGCTGAAATAAGGAACACTGATGGATGGATTGCTGCCAAACCAAAACAAGCAAACCTCACAGCCTAGATATGGATCAACTAAAAACCCCCAAATTCTAGATCCACCGAACAGCCCATCACCTACTGGAATCCATCTTACTTGGCACTTTCTCCGTGATCAACCATCAAAACCTAACCACTTAAGGCGTGCCAATCTGCTGACTGGGATGGGGTGGCCGAAATCAAGCAAATCCTCCACCTCCATGATTTTCTGACAACCAGTAATAGTGCTTTCCTGCTGAAAGACAGAGGGGAATCAGACAAGAAATAAACCCTTCACCTTGCTGAATCGCCACTGGTCTGAGGAGAAAGCAAGGCTCGGAGCTAAGGCAGGGCTCTGTCGTTGTGTGGAAGAAAGGAAGAAGACACCGGCGATGAAATCAGGAGAGAGGAAAGGCTTAAAAACCCTACCTCTATCCTTGACGCACGCTCCCGGCTTCTGACTCCCGGCGATCTAGGGCACAGAGAAAGGGGGTCGGCGCTGGGGTTCGGGTGCCGGCACAGAGAAGCGGCCGAGAGGAGTAAGTGGCGTCGACGGAGATGCTAGGGCACCGGGGTGTGCGGCAGTGCTCCGTGCGTCGCCGGTGGCAGTGCTCCGTGCGTCGGCAGTGCTGGCAGTGGAGATGGGCGTCGCGAGGAAGGAGGAAGAGGAAAGATCCGGCTCAGGCAGAGGAGAAGAAGAAGAAGTGGAAGAGATCGCCGGTTAGGGCGGTTAGGGCTCGGAGGAAGAAGGATGAGGGGAAATCGACGTCGGGGTTGGGGAGGAACTCGGACACGCGGGGAGGAAAAGAAAAAAAAACAAAAAGAAAAGGAAATAAGAAAAAGGAAATAAAACTTTTCCTCATTAAAATATGGTAGCCTAAACAGGCTTTTCCGAGCCTCATTTTTATCCCCGTTAACTCGTCCAAATGAGCTCCGAAAAATTCCTGAAAATTTTCCAAAAATTTCAAAAAACTCCCTTATTAATATTCGCCTATTTTCCGGTATTTTATATCAGAAGTCAAGCTGACCTGGAGGCCAAGAGGGTCAAAAGTCAGGCTGACCTGGAGGTCAGGAAGGTCAGAAGTCAAGCCTCCGTGGCCAGTCAACAGTCAAGCTGATGTGGAGGTCAGGAAGGTCAGAAGTCAAGCCTCCGTGGCCGGTCAACAGTCAAGCTGATGTGGAGGTCAGGAAGGTCAGAAGTCAAGCCTCCGTGGTCGGTCAGTAGTCAAGCTCACATGGACAACAGGGAGGTCAAAAGTCCAGCTTACGTGGTAAAAGTCAAGGTTTCAGAGGACAGGGTGGTCAAAGGAGGGGATTATAAGACCAGCCCTAACAGTGGGTAATAAACGGGCCCGCGGGCCAGGTATAGCTGAAGACGGAGAACTACAAACACCGAGGTCTGGATACAAACCTAGCGTGCAAGTCGGGACAGCCAAGCCAAGGATCACAGGTCTGGTTACAGACCTGGCTTATAGGCTGGAACATCCGAACCAAGGAGCAGAGGTCTGACACAGACCTAGCGTGCAGGTCGGGACATCCAAGCCAAGGATCAGAGGTCTGGCATAGACCCAGCATGCAGGTCGGAACATCCAAATCAAGGAGCAAAGGTCTGGCACAGACCCAGCGGGTAGGTCGAGACAGCCAAGCCAAGGATCACAGGTCTGGTTATAGACTTGGCTTGCAAGTCGGAACATCCAAACCAAGGAGTAGAGGTCTGACATAGACCTAGCGTGCGGGTCAGGACATCCAAGCCAAGGATCAGAGGTCTGGCACAGACCCAGCGTGCGGGTCGGAACAGCCAAGCCAAGGATCAGGGGTCTAGCATAGACCCAGGGGCAGGTCGGGACATCTAAGCCAAGGATTAGAAGTCTGTACATACCTGGCGTGCAGGTCAGGACGTATAAGCTAAGAATAGCTGTGAGCAGGAGATAGGTCTGGATACAGACCCAGCGTGCAGACCGAGATGTGCAGACCGAAGATAGCATATAATAAAGGCAGGTCTGGATACAAGCTTAACACAGATCGGGGCATACAAAAGAGTAATAATACGTAAAAGCAAGGCGAGTCCATATCCCTGAACGCAGGCTCGTCATTCAGACACTATAAGACAAATTAGCCAAAGAATCGTAACCGCTTGTAGGAGAGAATAATCAAGGTGTCAGGGAATATGTCAACAGTCGGGGCTCAATACACCTTCGGTTTTGCCGCCAGCCTATTAAGAAGAGTCACGTGTCAATCACAGTCAGACAAAGCCTGATAGCCGACATTCCCTGACACCCTTCAGACCCAGAAACTTCCGTTCCAGTATCAAAAGGGATGTCTTGTCCCTTATGCAGGTACGCTTACTCGTCATTTCTCACTAGTCTCTATTTTTCGTCCTTTTCTCTGTGATTTCTGGGAAAAAAGTACCTGACTTGAGTATCGGAGGGTTTGACCCGGGGACTTTTTTCCTGGTTTCTGGTCTCTAATGACGGATAGATTCGTCTGAGTGTGCATAGAGCAACAGCGTCATCGTCCCGGTCATTTCTCGCCGTCAGCCACCCGTGTGAACCTTTCCAGGAGGGTACCCGGTAGATCCAGCACTTCAACGACTCTCCATTAACTTTCCGTACAACCAGACCCGCCTTCATTCGACTCAGCTTCCGAACGGGATCATATAACAATTAATTATACTCTTTTAGAATCATGTAATTGGCCTTCTAGATCAATACGATTCCTTAAGAGACCCCTTCAATATTCTCTTAGTTTCTATTTTAATTCATCATAAAAATAAAATAACTTATAATATCCCTAGGGACAAACATACATTAAAATTCAAATATTCAAAATCTTAGTTGACTATTTTAATTGGGTCCAATCTAATAGGATAGACCTTTATATATAATTATTTTACATACATGCCCAATATTAATGTATGAACGAATTTAGAATCCAATTTTATTATTTTTTTAATAACTAAACATACAAAAATATTTCAACCGTTGTATGAATTATGATAAATCCTGTCTCCCATCCGCATAAGTCCAAGCAACCCACTACCGAACTCAATTGAGACCGACTGGTCCATTAATTAATCCATCCACTGAATCTTATACAGATATTTCAAATGATAACTTTATAAGTAGCTACTGCGTTCAATAAATCTAGAAGAAGCTTTCCGCCATTTAAAAATCAAGAATCAAACAAAAATGAAATCGTCTAATTTTCTACCGTGGATATCATTATTGAAGGATAAAAAATAAAAAATTATATCGTCCCTTCTAAACGGTTCAATATTGAAGATCATATATTCAACTACCTATTTTATACATATAAATTTTGTTCGGAAACTAAGTCAGAAAGTCGATAACGAGGGTAAAGATGTTAACAAAAAGATGACCTAAATCTAGGGCATGCAGAAATGTTAGACTTTTGACCTTCTCACACGGAAGTGTTAGGGTGAGAATCAAAGAAGAGGTCCTGGTGTAGACATTCCGATGCTCGCTCAAGTAAAGAGCAGCACAAAGCGAGAAGTACAAAAGGAAGATGAATAGTAGTATTGTACTAGATGCGTATTTACGTGTACCTGGCCAATGAAGAGAACCTTCTTTTTTATACTACCCCTCTTAACCTTCGCAATTATGAGACATCAGAGATTGTCGGATGTCAGAGTATGTCGGGTAATAGAGGATATACGACAGACTCCCATTGGGTAGAAAAAGATTCCGTTTCATGCACGTGGCAGAGCATCAGAATATTTCTTGACGAATAATCGTTATTTTTTAACAAGTAATTACGATTCCCTGACGATTTCTCTTAATAATAGACTGACCAACACTTGAATCGACCGGGGATACATTGGGAGTTATATCTAGGAGAAATGGAAATTGAGCCATGGGGATCCAACCGGCTAAGAAGTCGATCGAAAATAGACTAGGAGTTGTATCTAAGAGAAGTGAGGCACTAAACTCTAAGATATGACTGATTAAGTAGCCGACCGAGAGTATATTGGAAACTGTGCTCAAGAGAAATGAGGGATTAAGCTCTGGAACCTGGCCTGCTAAGAAGCTGATCATTAATAGATTAGGAGTTGTGCCAAGTTATGAGAGACTAAGCCTTAAGGATCCGATCAATTAAGAAATTCTATCGAAAATAGATTGATTATACGATGTGAAAGACCAAGTCCTAAAGACACCTCCCACATATCACTATCCTTTTAAGTTTTGATGGTCACACTAACTTAACAATTAAGTTTCTTAGGAATACTTTATTGAGTTTCTTATATTCCTAGGACCTTAATTATGTACTATATCACATGCAAATACCAAATGTGATGTGGAGGTGGATATCATTATCGAAGATAGATGGGGAGATGACCAATTTCTAGAGGTACCTCTCACTCATGACTACTACTTTTTAATTTTTGATCGTCACATCAATTTAATTATTGACCTTCTAATATTTTTTGGACTGTCCCAGAGCGGCGTAGCGCAGATGATAGATACATAACATCTTTAATATAATGATCAAGGATAGATTTTAAGAAATTGATAATCTAAAGTTTATTCTACCATACACGATCTATCTATCTATATTTATTTTCCTCTATATTCAAAAAATAAACATTAAAATAAATCCTAAAAGAACCGCTAAGATAAAGAATCTATTTGTTTTTTCTTAATATACCCTTGGACCTTCATTATAAATCATATCACGTGCAAATACCAAATGTGAAGGTGTATATCATTATTGGGAGATAGCTGGGGGAGAGGACCACGCACCTCCCATATTCGGCGGATGGTACTAGTCCCTCGGTCCAGGCCGGGTCAAAGTTCGAGCCACGACTGTCACCGTTCCCATTCACCAAACCCACTGACAGCCCACATTTTGACCACTTCACACTGGTGATGGCCGACCAATTCGAGCACATTTCACCACTCACCAACTGGGGTCCTCCTCCTCCCCTGTTGCAACTTTTCTCTGCACAGGGCTAGCTCTCTCCCCCTCCGTTGCTTGCTGCCGGTGCGAGAAAGAGACAAATCACGGCCAAATGCCCCCTCCTCCCTTTTCACTTTGTCGCTAGGGAAGCCTACAACGAAAGCACGCAGCTTTGGTTAGGCCACAATTGGCTAGATCGCGTTGAACGGCATTCGTAAAAATGATCAGGAGCACGCATCGAGCGTTCGTAACTCGCGAGTGGCTCGTGGTCCCCGCCTGATCAGTAAGAATCCTACCTAATTTGGACCTGAAGCCACCCCCAACATTACCCCCAGCTCAAAAGCAAATGCATCTAACTTTTACATTTTTCAAAGGCATATATTTGTTTCCTATATTTCGCCGTTCTCCTTCTATCATTCCAGTGTTGCATTTAAATAACAACATCACGGTATTATTACATGAAACAAATCGCCTATTCCTTAAGGAGAATACTAGTCACAGCTTGCCGCAAATACTCGTAAAAATTAAAATGGATGGTTTTACTTTCACAGATAGTTAGCTAGCCCACTATTTCAGGCTTTCGCCATAGCTAGGGTTGTAGTCGCCACTTTATAGCTAGCCTTTGACGATTCTCCCCCTCCTCTCAGCTCAGCTCAGCTGAGCTCAGAAAGCTGCAAGCCCTCCCCTGCTCCCTCCTGATGATTGTTGTTATGCGTTGTTGTGTTTTGCCGGAGGAACGAATCCAAATTAAAGTTTCAGTACGGTTATCCGCCGATGACCGGTGAGTAAGCTACGAGCGAGCACAGGCCCATCCTCCACTCGTTCGTGGGAGTGACAGAAGGCCTCCTCTGTTTCAACCCCACCGACTCCGCGGCCGCCACGCTATATAGATTCATCCGACCGGGGCCGCCGACAAGGCCGAGGCCGACAATCAGGCCAGGGCCTAGCTCCTCGTTTGAAACGATCTTATGATTGGTGAGACGGCATGCGTGTCGATGAGAGGCGAGTCGAATGGTCTGATAGAATCTTTGAAAGGATAGGATGATCGAGCACTAAGGAGAGTGATCGACTCTGACTGGCTCCGGATACATATGCGATTGAATGGGGGGACGACGCTTTGAGAATTGAAAAACTCTTATACATCAACATCAAGCGAAGCGGACGCACCACTTCCTAACAACAGAGACGACCAAAAACGACCAGGAATAAAATCTAAGTTTGATACGAGGGGGAAACCTTTAACACACAATGGAATCTAAGTGATCAGTCTTCTTACGATGATTACTGTCAAACAATTAATGGTAGACCAATCCACCAACACTCTCGACGACTCTGCCTTTATATATATCTCCCTCGCTCGCTTCCCCTTCACTGCCATATTCTCTGCTCTACCTCTCTCGCTGATCCATTCCCCCCTCATGACCATGCAAAGCTGTTTCATTCGACTCTTTGTCGTCGTCGTGGTACTCCTTGGCAGCGTTACCATGCACGTCTCCGACCCTGTCTTACCCTCGCCGCCGCTCGAGGCCCTCCGCCTCGAAGGCAAATTGAGCTTCGACGACGGGCACCTAGCCGCCAAGGACTTCGGGAACCGGTACCGGCTATTGCCGGCGGCAGTGGTGCACCCGGCGTCCGTCTCCGACGTCGCTTCCACTGTACGGCACGTGTTCCGGCTGGGGCCGAGCTCGAAGCTGACGGTGGCGGCCCGCGGGCACGGGCATTCTCTTCGGGGACAGGCGCAGGCCGACGGTGGGATCGTGGTGCGAATGGAGTCGCTCGGCGGCGGGACGCGGGTGTCGCATCGCGGAGGGCAGCCTTACGCGGACGCCTCCGGAGGAGAGCTGTGGATCAACGTGCTGGAGGAGTGTTTGAAGCATGGGCTGGCGCCCAAGTCGTGGACCGACTACCTCCACCTCACTGTTGGAGGAACGCTATCAAACGCCGGAATCAGTGGCCAAGCTTTCCGGCACGGCCCCCAGATCAGCAATGTCAACCAACTCGAGATCGTCACAGGTACGCACTTCTAATTGTCATCATATCGATCGAATTTTACATTCAAACTGCGTGATATATCAATTACGTAAGATACATATGAATCAATCCGAACGAACGCAGGCAAAGGAGAGGTGATGAATTGTTCCGAGGAACAGAATGCTGATCTCTTCCACGCTGCTCTCGGAGGTCTGGGTCAGTTCGGAATCATTACCAGAGCTCAGATTGCACTGGAACCAGCTCCAGAGATGGTAAGAAAATCTGAACAAGCATAGCGTGTAACTGGGAGATACTGATCAGCATGTAATCAAGTGCATGCATGTCTCTGTCTGCAGGTGAGATGGATTAGAGTATTGTACTCTGACTTCGCTAGCTTTACCGAGGACCAGGAAATGCTGATATCGGCGAAGGAGACCTTCGACTACATCGAAGGCTTCGTCATCATCAATAGAACAGGACTTCTCAACAACTGGAGATCATCATTCGACCCACAGGATCCTGCCCGAGCAAGCCAATTTGATTCCGATGGCAAGATCTTATTCTGCCTCGAAATGACTAAAAACTTCAACCGACATGAAGCTGAGAGCATGAGCCAAGTATATATATATCAATATTCAGCTTGCATGAAATTAAATACACCTGAACAAACTCCTGATCTGTGGATCGATATATCGTACAGGAAGTCGAACATCTTTTGTCTAAGCTGAGATACATACAATCCACGCTTTTCCAATCGGAGGTCTCCTATTTGGAGTTCTTGGATAGAGTCCATGTGTCGGAAGTGAAGCTGAGGTCCAAAGGTCTGTGGGAGATCCCACATCCATGGCTCAACCTCTTCGTACCACGAACCAGAATCAAAGATTTTGCAGAGGGAGTCTTTGGCAAAATTCTCACAGACAGCAACAATGGCCCCATTCTCCTGTACCCACTTAATCGATCGAAGTAAGCAAGCAGCTACCTAACTAAGTCACCATTTACTAGCTAGCTAACCATTTTTTCTGCTCAACTTTAACTTTAATGGTGGCCTGGTGCATTCATTCACGCAGATGGGATAACAGAACATCGGCAGTGATACCGGACGAAGAGATCTTCTACCTGGTGGCCTTGCTGTCCTCAGCGCCATCCCACGGCAGCTTAGAGCGAGCACTGAAACAGAACAGTGAGATCGTAGACTTCTGCAACAAGGCAGGAATCAAAATGAAACAGTACTTGCCCTACTATACGACGCGGGAAGAGTGGAACGGGCACTACGGTGACAGGTGGAAGACGTTTGGCCATAGAAAACGCACATATGATCCCTTGGCTATTCTCGCTCCTGGACAGAGAATATTTCGAAAACCACTGCAGCAATCCTCCTCCTCGTTGTAGTTAGTGAGCTAATTAATCTTGTACAGGAAGCTAATTAACCTTGCTACAATGATCGGCATATATGTTGTTGAAGGAAGGAAAGAAAAGAGGTGGGAAATTTTGCCGATCGAGACAAATTCACCGGTCATCTATTGAACAGTTCTAAAAGGTCTGGCATCTTACCTTTCTGACAAAAGGGAGAAAAAAAAGAAAGGGAATTACTGTTTTTAATGGAGCAATATTATCATTGGGCTGCTAGCTATTGAGCTATTAATTTATGAAATCAGATGTATTTAATTTGCTTTCCAAAGTGATGTGCATATAGAATTCAACATGTTTTTTTAAACCATTAAATTTGTTTATGTGTGGCTGCTAGCGATTGGACGATGTAATGATATTCTGTGCCGACAAAGAGATACATACGTCCAAAGTTAGTATTAATTTGATTATGTACTTTCAAAGGCTACATAATTCAGGAAGGTACGTATGTCTTGCAAATATAAAAATTAATAATAAAAATAATAATAAAATGGATATAAAGTGCTCAAATTTCATTAGTAAATAATTCTGTATTTTTCTTAAACATTATGGAATCCTAAAATACATGGAAACAAGAAATTAAAATTAAAATATCTAGAGAACAATAATAGTGAATGATATAGTTGGCTCCAGGCGATGCACTAAATTGGTCCGAGCCAGTCTGACTTGTCAACTTGCAGAGCCGACATGCCAACTTCGTGACCTGCTGTTGGTCCGACCTCCCGACCCACTGCTAGTCTGACCTCGCAACACTGGAAGGGACACAACAGTTAGGATCATAACGCACGGATGGACATGATGGTTACAACGGAACCTTCTAAGGAGGTGTTTCCCTTGGGTTCTTTCTATGAGGTATGTCTCTTGGATTTCTCTCCTTATATAAAATAAGGGGATGACTCGATCTCCTTCTACGCTATGATATACTTTTACTACATTTTGTACCATTTCTTCACTTTTATTATTTTGGAGCTCCATGATCACTTCGGTATTGGAGGGGTCTTATCGGAGTAACTCTCCCGGCGAGCCTTTTGGAGAGGTAAATTGTATATTTGCTACATGAAATTTAGAAGTGTCTTTTGCAGGTTGTACTTGAGAAGTTTCAGAAGCTATTGCAGAAGAATGATACGTGCAGTTGAATCGAAAGGTGACCCTTGTGATGGAACAACCCACGAAGTTTTCTGTACTTAATTTTTTTAGTAACTTTACAAATTATTAGTAATTGCTCAACGAAAGCACTCAACGAATGTGGGATTTAGAGTAGGAGTCAACTAAATTCCGAATCAAGTAAAACGGTTCGTATTAGTGTTGTGCAATGTACCTCATGATCCTTAAGATTTTGCGTTGCTACAGCGACAAGCTGGGTTACATATGCAACTTGCCTCTGTAAATCATCAATTGTCTTTCACGGTGCTTGGTTTCCTCAATTGGAACTTGCTTGCTCTGATACCAACTGATGCCAGACTATGTAGCGATTATCCTATGGACTAACGAGAAGAGGAAAAATTGAGGATAAGATAAGAAAAGATACTGTCGTCCTCTAGATTTTCTGAAAAAAAAAGAAAATATTATTTATTAATAGAGGATTATTTCTCAAATAGCTAAATACATGTTTATATACACTCAAATCCCAAGACACAAAGAAATGAAATAAATTCTAATATATAGACTACAATTCCTATCTTATACATAAAGAAAACAAAAAATCTAAAAGAAAAGAAAATATTTTCTAATAGGCTCACAATCCTAAAATCCCTAAATGAATTAAAAGTCAAAAAAAAAAAAATATAAAAGATAGAAATTATAAAAAATATCTTAAATACTAAAAGAATTAAAATTATTAAAAATAATAATAAAAATCTTCCGATCCGTCTGTATCAATGCTTTTGATGATAAATCAAAATGAAATGTTTCTTTGACGACGTAGTAAAACATAGACATTTTGTTTTAATTTTTGCCCAATTTATATAACCTTTCAGGTTATCAGAAATACTCGGAAATATTTTTTAGTATCTTATAGGACAAGAATGAAGCTTGTATACAAGATACTGAAGCACGCTCAGGTTTGCAAACTATGAGGGCATAAACTAAGTCAAACCATAGGACCTTAACAAGGTTATTTATATTTGTAAATAAGATAGATTTGTTGCAAGCTAAAGATATTCTTGAGGTTATGTCTGTCGGGACCGAAATGTAGCTAGAGGGGGGATGAATAGCTCGTCGCATGCTCGTGTACTTCATTGCTTGTTTCTTCACAGAGATGTACAGCGGAAATACAAAGAAACAACTACAACAATGCTAACAAATGGATTTTACTTGGTATCCACCTCACAAGAGGTGACTAATCCAAGGATCCACGCACGCACACACACCTCCACTATGTAAACACTCCTTTTCGGTAACTACCAAAAGCGGAGAAACCCTACAATCTCTCAATACAAGAAGAAAACAAAAGGAACAATAAATACAAGAATTCTTACAGGTTTTACAACTAAAAACCCTAACCCTAGCTTTTCCTTCTTCTTGTGTTCTCGCCTCTTGACTTGGATGTCTCTCCAAGATCCTTCAAGAACTGGCGATCTGAACCTCAAGAGATGTTGTGGAGTCACTGGTGAAGATCGGAGATGAATCGTAAAAAAGCACTACTGAAGTTCTTAAACGCCTGCAGCTATAAACGACGCCAACGGTCGGACCCCGATCGATTGGATTGCTCTCAATTGATCGGAGAGGCTTTGGATCAATCCACTGACCGATCCAGAGTACCTCTGTGCTCTCGTAAAATGTCTGGATCGTTCAACGGATCGATCCATGGCTTATCGCGACAAGTCGCAGCTTCCCAATCGATCCACTGATCGATTGGGACCTCTGGATCGATCGACTGATCGATCCAGCAGGCTACTGTGCGCTCACGTTTGCCTCCCAATCGATCCACTGATCGATCGGGATGAAGGCTTCTCGCGGGGACACCCCAATCGATCGATCGATCGATTGGGATCTAGCCAATCGATCGGCTGATCGATCCAGCTGCTGGTTTTTGCCCAAAACCAAGTCCCAAGCCCCCAAACCAACATCCGATCAACCTTGACCTGTTGGTTCATCATGCCTAGCATCCGGTCACCCTTGACCTGCTAGGACTCCCTCACCAAATGTCCGGTCATTTCCTTTGACCCACTTGGAGTTTTCCTTATCATGCCAAGTATCCGGTCACTCTCTTGACCT
This sequence comes from Zingiber officinale, assembly GCF_018446385.1. NCBI lineage: Eukaryota > Viridiplantae > Streptophyta > Magnoliopsida > Zingiberales > Zingiberaceae > Zingiber > Zingiber officinale. The sequence goes on from NC_055988.1 coordinate 21,671,408, forward strand.
ACTTGAACTTTCACTAGATGTCTGGTCAACCTTGACCCATCTGGACTTTCCCCGTGCCTGGCTTCACTCACCAAGACTTCTTGTGAGATACGGCAAAACAAAATAACCTATAATGATTTATGGGAATTTTTAGATATTTTTCCCGATTTATTTGGAGGTTGTGAGCCAGAGTTTAAGAGGATAAATTATTGAGTCTAAGGAGGCAATGGAAAATTTACTATTTGAAGGGGCTAATTGGGAGTTAAGTTAAACCCTACTTATATAAGTAGGGCAACAGTGCCCTAACCCGTACCCGTGCCTCCTTTCCTTTGGTTTTGCCGACCTCTCGCCACCCTCCCTCGATTCTCGCCGACGGACACAGCTCCGACTCACACCACACCCGATCGACGGCGCCTAGTCACAGATCAAGTCTCCGAGCTTCTCAACTACTTAACGAGGGTCGCGACAGTGGAGCCTTCTCCGGAGTGTAGCCTCGCATCGAGCTGATTCCGTCGGGTGCTTGTCGCCAACTGTGAGGGTTTCCTCCATTGAGGTAAGTGGAGTTATGGAAAGGCTCGATTAGGGTTCTGAGACTTTAGTTCTGTGATTTGAGGTTAGATTGGGATGTGGCGTTGATTGAGGTCTTGTTCCGGCAGTGTCACGCTGTGAGGAGCTTGGCCAGGATTCTCCAGCAGCAAACGGACACCGATGGACTTCCTCAGCAGTGGGATTTCCGGTCGTGAGTCACTAGTGACTTGCTGTGAAGGGCTCGGATCTAATTCCAGCAGCTATTCTTCCTCCGGGAAGCAATAGGTAAGGTCTCGATCACTTCATAAGTTAAATCTATAGACCTAAGTGTTGGATTCAATGTGTACTGGGTACTGACCAGTGTGATGGTGTTTTTGGTAGCTTTGTAGGAGCTTCGATCTGTGAATTTGTGGTGGCAGGCAGCACCGGTGTGCTTGTGCCGACGATTACACCTCCTCGGCAGTGTATTCCCGGCTTCGATTCATTAGGTAAGGAATCTTTAGTATTGGTTACAGATGTGTAGTGTTGATGTTGGGTTTTGGCAGTGAGCATGTGTTTATTGGGTTGATTGCGTATGTGTGTAGCCCTGTAGAGGCTCTATTGTTGATCTGTGGTAGTAGGCAGTGCCACTGTACAGTGCCGGCAACATCTTCGGGCAGTGGGTCATCCAAGGTGAGTTATTGTAAGATTAAGTGTTTGGTTTCGAATCTTTAGTGTGGATTGATCTGTAGTAACGTTATATTGAATTTAGGAAAATAACTCATGATTTAGTAACTCTAATTGTGTAGTGTGAATTAAGGATGGACTTGTGATTCGATAGAACGGTAATGAGAATTATTAGAGAATAATGAATGAACCCCGATTAAATTTACCTGTCTCGTGTATTGGCTGGGTCATCTACATACATACGAATTTAGTTACGATGGATATGTTGATGCAGGACTTTGATCGAGGCAAGTGTTGTGACGGAGTGGACATTGGAATTCCGACAACATTCAGAGGCGAGTACTTCTTGACTTGATTCTTTAGTTATTGTTCTTGGTACATAAGTAGTTCGGATAAAGTAGAGATTTACCTTGACTCCACTCGTATTATGTCTTGTGCTTGATACTTTATCCACTCAATCTTCGAGATGCTCACATTCATATTTATACAGTCTCCCATTGTTATTCATGATAATTAGCAGATACTAGATACCATGTTACCTGTTTGGACTACTGTTTGTTTATGCCTTGTATTAAGCATGCGGCTTCATGTAGCATACCTGATTTTGTATATATGATGACTGTTGCATTGTTCGCATCATGTCATTACATACATCACCGATGACCTTGGCTCCCTTGTGGTTGAGACGGTCATTGGCCTGGGCCGCACGCTCGACCACTCATGGGTAGTGGTAGCTTGGAGCGTGCCGCATGTTCTATCGTGCCCCCCACTCACACACTTATTGGGTAGTGATAGTTAGAGTCGGGAGCAGCAGGGACCCCGTCACAGACGTGGCTATTTAGCTATTATGCAACTGTCCCCTCGACCGCTCGAGAGTAGTGGTAGCTGGAGGGTGTACAGTCTGTCATTGACCCGGCCTCTCGTCCATACTGGGGTCATGGTACTTGAGGGGTGGGCGGGAGTGACCATCCGTGCATACGCTATTTTTCTGTTATTTCTGATTCTGCTGTTATTTGCTTACTTGTTCAGTTTCTGTTATCATATACCTGTTTATATGCTTAGACACTGATTACTATGACTGTATACCTTATCTGTGATCTTGGTAGTTATGAACAGTACTGTAGCAGTTTATGTTACCTCAGACCTTATACTACTAGCTTAGGATATGATATCAGGTATGGATATATATATACTTTGTTTACACAGTAGTATCTGCTATTTATCTTCCCGAGACTGTATCCTGTTGTACTCTTGGCTATTTATGTTACTCATGCATTATCTATTCTTTACTCACTGAGTTTTTATACTCACCACCTCGTACATTGGTAATTTCACCAAGTAGCAGATAGTGATGCTAGTACACTTGGAGGGATCCCGACTGCCAGTCCCACGTCGCTTCCGAGGACGGATTTCCGGTTTTGTTTAGATTTCTAGTTGTGAGTTGAACTTTTGAATTTGGTATTGTAATAACCCTTCTTGGGACTTGATGTTATTCTGTGAGTTGTTTTGTTTTGTCGAGGAGTCAAGCCGGGCCGGCCCGCGGTGAGTTCTTTTGATATTTTGGTACTTGTTATTTCGTTTATCGCTGTATTTGATTTACCAACCGAGTGGGTTGCTTATTATATGCGTGGTTGTGTTTGTTTCTAGCCGTGTTGGCTATATTTGCATATGTATATCTGTTGGTTATGTATACTAGTTTCATTTGTCACCGCTACAGGGGAGGTGTTGTCCGATTTTTGTCGGACAACCTTACTCTCGGGGCGTGACAATTTATTGGTATCAGAGCCCACAGGTTTATGATGCCTAAATCGTACGTTTTGGATTTTTCGTGATTTAATTCCTCGAAGTAACTTTTTGAGATTTGGGACCAGGCAGTGGCGGAATACCTCCAAGTTATAGGCTGTAAGTTTTATAAGTATAGTTATAAATTGTTGGTAGTACTTATTGATTGTTGCTATCAGGTATGAGACAAGGTCGGTCAGCAGCCAGTTCTCGTCGTGGTCCGGGACGACCACGGAAACAACCCATTGAGGCTGAGGAACCAGAACCAGTGACTCAAGAGGCGGATTCTTCTAGGGATCCAACTGATGTTGAGACGGTTAGTCGAGGACAGACCCATCAGGCTCCTTATAGAGATCAGGGACGTCAGCCTCAAGAGATCCCTTCGGTAGTACCACCTGTGAGAGATCAGGGATTTCAGACACAGGGGATTCCTTCTGTGATACCATCAGGGGTACCTGCACCTGCTACTACAGATTGGATGTGGGATAGAGCTCGTATACCATTGCTGGCAAGGTCCGTCAAGGATAGAGTTACTTTATTCTCGGGCGGAGCTGACCCTTGGGCTGCTCGTAGTTGGTTGAGGAATTTAGAAAGCACTTTCGGGTACATGAGCTGTACAGATGAAGAGAAGGTGGAATTGGTTGCGTATCACCTCCGAGATCTGGCGGTCACATGGTGGGATATGCAGAAGACGATCTTCGGGGAGCAACACATCACATGGATGATGTTTCGTGATGCCTTCGAGAGACAGTACTTTCCTACTACTTTTTGTCTTGCTCGCCGCCAGGAGTTCCTGAATCTCAAGCAGGGCGATCGTTCAGTTTTGGAGTACAATGCAGAGTTCAGTAGATTGGCGGAATTTTGTCCTCAGCTAGTGGCACAGGATTACGACCAGATGCATCAGTTTACTCAGGGCCTTGTTGCATACATTCGGATTCGGATGTCAGGTTTTCCGGGTAGCTCCTACCGAGAAGTTTTGGACCGTGCACTGTATATCGAGATGATGCAGCATCACGTTGCTCTAGAGAAAGGTAATGAAAAACAATTGTCTCAGAAGAGAGGAAATAGGAGTTAGGGTTCTCGGGCTCCGTCCGGAGGATCTTTTCGGCCTCAGAAGACAGGGCGAACAACAGATGGAGGTTCTCGACCCTCTCGTGGTGACCGGAAGGACTTTGGGGGAATCACATGTTTTCAGTGTGGTTCCAAGAGTCACGTCAGGAGCAACTGTCCGTTGGATCATGCTATATGTTTCTACTGTAAACTTCCAGGCCATGAGAGTCGAAATTGTACCCTGAAAGCACAGTTGGAGGCTCCTAAAGTCCCATCTCAGGAGGAACAACCCTCACAGTCACGACCACAGAGAAGATATCAGAAGACTTAGAGTGATCCACGTCAGCAGCGACCACCACCTTCTCAGGGACAGATATATCATGTGCAGGGTCAGGAACCAACGACTACACAGTATTCTGCCGCAGTGTCTTCTCATCAGGCATTTCCAGCACAATAGGATTTTCATCCACATCAGCCTTACTCAGCATATCAGCAGCAGCCTCAGTCTCAGTATCAGCAGCCAGTTTCTGCACCTCCGATTCCAGCGCAGACCACTCTAGGGATGCCACAGCCGAGCTCAGAGGTGGGTCGCGTTTATGTTATCACACGAGAGAAGGCACAGCGGGCTGAAGGATCGGTTTTCCGAGGTACTATATTAGTTTATGCCTTTACTGCAGATCTATTGATAGATACAGGTAGTTCTCATTCATTCATATCTCGACTATTTCTTGGTAAAATGGGGAGGCTGCCTACTCGTCGGACCCATGGGTTGACGGTATCTCTACCATCTGGCGAGGTACTAAGTATTAGTCTGGAAGTCAAAGGATGTCCTTTAGACTTCAATGGTCAGACTCTTATCGTGGATCTGCAGGTAATAGAGATGGTGGAATTTGATATTATATTAGGCATGGATTGGTTGGCCATGAACCATGCCACAGTCGATTGCAGAGCTAGAGTAGTCACTTTCCGACCTCCCGGTCTACCATCTTGGGTATTCTTTGGAACCAGAAGTGATGGGATAGCAGTCATATCAGCAATGCAAGCAAGGAGATTGTTGGCACAGGGCTGTCAGGGATATTTGCTGTCTATGGTTAAAGCTGGTTCGGATGCATTACCACAGCTCTCGGATGTTTCTATCGTTCGAGAATTTCCAGATGTGTTCCCTGACGAACTCCCTGGTTTGCCTCCTAACCGGTAAGTCGAGTTTACTATTGAGTTGGTTCCGGGAACCGCACCGGTATCCAAGACCCCCTATCGCATGGCACCAAAGGAGTTAGAGGAGCTGAAGGTTCAGTTGCAGGAGCTGCTGGACAGAGGATTTATCCGTCCCAGTGTTTCTCCGTGGGGAGCACCAGTACTCTTCATTAAGAAGAAAGACGGATCACTGAGATTATGTATTGATTATCGACAGCTGAATACGGTGAGTTGTCAAGAACAAATATCCATTGCCACGTATAGAGGATTTATTTGATCAGCTGAAGAACACCTGTGTATATTCAAAGATTGATTTGCGCTCAGGCTATCATCAGCTCAGGGTTAGAGATGCAGATATTCCAAAGACAGCATTTCGCACTCGTTATGGTCATTATGAGTTCTTGGTAATGCCATTTGGGCTTACTAATGCCCCAGCAGTGTTCATGGATCTGATGAACAGAGTATTCCTTGAGTACTTAGATCAGTTCGTCATTGTGTTCATCGACGATATTCTGATATATTCCCGATCCGAGGAGGAACACAGGCGACATCTTCGTATAGTTTTGGAGACGCTACGGCGAGAACACCTCTATGCGAAGTTTAGTAAATGCGCATTATGGCTACCTTCGGTGGGTTTTCTTGGACACGTCGTTTCCAGCAGAGGTATATCAGTTGACCCACAGAAGATTGAGGCAATCACTAGCTGGGAGCAGCCAAAGACAGTATAGGAGATACATAGTTTTTTGGGTCTAGCTAGGTATTATCGGAGATTTGTCGAGGGTTTTTCCAGCATAGCCTTGCCTTTGACACGATTGACCCGAAAGGGGGAAAAGTTTAGCTGGACAAAATCTTGTGAGCAGAGCTTTCAGGAGCTCAAACGGAGACTCGTTACTGCACCCGTGTTAGTACTTCCTTCTGGCATGGATGGATTTGTACTTTTCACAGATGCGTCATATCAGGGACTGGGTGTCGTACTTATGCAGCATGAGCGAGTGGTGTCATATGCCTCACGTCAGTTGAAAGATCATGAGAGGAATTATCCGGTCCATGATTTGGAATTGGCAGCTATCATCTTCGCACTGAAAATCTGGCGACATCATTTATATGGGATCACCTTCGAGATTTACACAGATCATAAGAGCCTCAAGTATTTATTTACCCAGAATGAACTGAATCTGCGTCAGAGAAGATGGATGGAATTCTTGAAAGACTATGATTGCACGATTAACTATCACCCGGGGAAAGCCAACGTGGTGGCCGATGCGTTGAGCAGGAAATCCCGTGGAGTTTTGGCTTGTCACCGAGTGATGGTTACAGAGTTGATACAGAGCTTCTCTGAGTTGGGGTTGATGGAGCAAGCACGGACAGAGCGAGGCTTGCTAGTCACCATGGTTGCTCAGTCACCTATAGTGGAGCGTATTAAAGAGGCTCAGGCTACAGATCAGCATCTGTAGTTTTTACGTAGCAGAGTTACCTCAGGACAGCAGACAGAGTTTACCTGTGATGATAGTGGTATTCTGTATTTCTGCGGCAGATTATGTGTCCCTGAGTCACATCCTGTCCAGGAGGACTTACTACGGGAAGCACATCGATCTAGATTTGCGATTCATCCAGGATGTACTCGCATGTACAGGGATCTGAAACGATCATACTGGTGGAATGGTATGAAGAAGGATATTGCGACATTTGTGGTGCAGTGTTTAGTTTGTCAGCAGATTAAGGCAGAGCATCAGAGACCAGCTGGGTTACTGCAGAAGATAGAAATACCGGAATGGAAATGGGAGCATATCACGATGGACTTTGTGGTAGGACTACCCCGGACCCGGAAGGGTCATGATGCGATTTGGGTAATCGTTGATCGGTTAACCAAATCTGCACACTTCTTACTGATCCGTCGGACGGATTCGTTGGATCGATTGGCAGAGTTATACTGCAGAGAGATCACCAGATTGCATGGTATACCTCTGAGTATTATATCAGATAGAGATCCACGATTTACCTCTTGATTTTGGCGGGGTCTCCAGCAGGTCATGGGTACGGAACTCCATTTTAGTACTGCATTTCACCCTCAGATGGATGGGTAGTCGGAGCGTACGATCCAGACATTGGAGGATCTATTGAGATCTTGTGTTATGGACTTCGGCGGTAGCTGGGAGGATCATTTGCACTTGGTGGAGTTTGCATACAATAACAGTTACCACTCAGCGATTCAGATGACACCATTCGAGGCATTATATGGCAGAGCATGTAGATCTCCTACTTTATGGGACGAGGTTGGAGAATCGTCAGTCTTGGGCCCCCAGCGTATTCAGCGAGATGCAGAGTTGGTTGGCACCATCAGACGCAGAATGTCAAAAGCCCAGGACCGACAGAAAAGCTACGCGGATCGGAGACGGAGACCTTTGGAGTTCTATGTGGATGATCATGTGTTTCTGCGGGGGTCTCCTACCAAGAGAGTTAGGAGATTTGGATTGAAAGGGAAGTTAGCTCCTCGTTACATCGGACCTTTTCAGATACTTGAGAGGATTGGGGAGGTAGCGTATCGATTGGCGCTGCCACCTTCACTTGCCGGGGTGCATGATGTATTTCACGTATCTATGTTGAGGAAATATGTGCCACACCCTACGCATATTTTGACAGATGTCTCGATCACCCTTCAGCTAGATGTAACATATGAGGAGGTTCCAGTGCAGATATTGGATCGCAAGGAACGCCATTTGCGAAACAAGACAATCTGATTGGTCAAGGTTGGATGAGAGCATCATTCAGATGACGAAGCAACCTGGGAGCTGGAGGATGAGATCCGAGCGTAGTACCCTCACTTGTTTAATGAAGGTATGTAAAGTAATTTCATTTATAATAATGATCACGCAAGTTGTTTGTCATTTAATGCAGTTGTGTCGTAAATTTGGGGACCAAATTTTTATTAGAATGAGAGAATGTGAGATACGGCAAAACAAAATAACCTATAATGATTTATGGGAATTTTTAGATATTTTTACCGATTTATTTGGAGGTTGTGAGGCAGAGTTTAAGAGGATAAATTATTGAGTCTAAGGAGGCAATGGAAAATTTACTATTTGAAGGGGCAAATTGGGAGTTAAGTTAAACCCTACTTATATAAGTAGGGCAACAGTGCCCTAACCCGTACCCGTGCCTCCTTTCCTTTGGTTTCGCCGACCTCTCGCCACCCTCCCCCGATTCTCGCCGACGGACACAGCTCCGACTCACACCACACCCGATCGACGGCGCCTAGTAACAGATCGAGTCTCCGAGCTTCTCAACTCCTTAACGAGGGCCGCGACAGCGGAGCCTTCTCCGGAGTGTAGCCTCGCATCGAGCTGATTTCGTCGGGTGCTTGTTGCCGACTGTGAGGGTTTCCGCCATTGAGGTAAGTGGAGTTATGGAATGGCTCGATTAGGGTTTTGAGACTTTAGTTCTGTGATTTGAGGTTAGATTGGGATGTGGCGTTGATTGAGGTGTTGTTCCGGCAGTGTCACGCTATGAGGAGCTTGGCCAGGATTCTCCAGCAGCAAACGGACACCGGTGGACTTCCTCAGCAGTGGGATTTCCAGCCGTGAGTCACTAGTGACTTGTTGTGAAGGGTTCGGATCTAATTCCAGCAGCTATTCTTCCTCCGGGAAGCAATAGGTAAGGTCTCGATCACTTCATAAGTTGAATCTGTAGACCTAAGTGTTGGATTCAATGTGTACTGGGTACTGACCAGTGTGATGGTGTTTTTGGTAGCTTTATAGGAGCTTCGATCTGTGAATTTGTGGTGGCAGGCAGCACTGGTGTGCTTGTGCCAACGATTACACCTCCTTGGCAGTGTATTCCCGGCTTCGATTCATTAGGTAAGGAATCTTTAGTATTGGTTACAGATGTGTAGTGTTGATGTTGGGTTTTGGCATTGAGCATGTGTTTATTGGGTTGATTGCGTATGTGTGTAGCCCTGTAGAGGCTCTATTGTTGATCTGTGGTAGTAGGCAGTGCCACTGTACGGTGTCGGCAACATCTTCGGGCAGTGGGTCATCCAAGGTGAGTTATTGTAAGATTAAGTGTTTGGTTTCGAATCTTTAGTGTGGATTGATCTGTAGTAACGTTATATTGAATTTAGGAAAATAACTCATGATTTAGTAACTCTAATTGTCTAGTGTGAATTAAGGATGGACTTGTGATTCGATAGAACGGTAATGAGAATTATTAGAGAATAATGAATGAACTCCGATTAAATTTACCTGTCTCGTGTATTGGCTGGGTCATCTACATACATACGAATTTAGTTACGATGGATATGTTGATGCAGGACTTTGATCGAGGCAGGTGTTGTGACGGAGTGGACATTGGAATTCCGACAACATTCAGAGGCGAGTACTTCTTGACTTGATTCTTTAGTTATTGTTCTTGGTGCATGAGTAGTTCGGATAAAGTAGAGATTTACCTTGACTCCACTCGTATTATGTCTTGTGCTTGATACTTTATCCACTCAATCTTCGAGATGCTCACATTCGTATCTATACAGTCTCCCGTTGTTATTCATGATAATTAGCAGATACTAGATACCATGTTACCTGTTTGGACTACTGTTTGTTTATGCCTTGTATTGAGCATGCGGCTTCATGTAGCATACCTGATTTTGTATATATGATGACTGTTGCATTGTTCGCATCATGTCATTACATGCATCACCGATGACCTTGGCTCCCTTGTGGTTGAGACGGTCATTGGCCTGTGCTGCACGCTCGACCACTCATGGGTAGTGGTAGCTTGGAGCGTGTCGCATGTCCTGTCGTGCCCCCCACTCGCACACTTATTGGGTAGTGATAGCTAGAGTCGGGAGCAGCAGGGACCCCATCGCAGACGTGGCTATTTCGCTACTATGCAACTGTCCCCTCGACCGCTCGAGAGTAGTGGTAGCTGGAGGGTGTACAGTCTGTCATTGACCCGGCCTCTCGTCCATACTGGGGTCATGGTACTTGAGGGGTGGGCGGGAGTGACCATCCGTGCATACGCTATTTTTCTGTTATTTCTGATTATGCTGTTATATGCTTACTTGTTCAGTTTCTGCTATCATATACCTGTTTATATGCTTAGACATTGATTACTATGACTGTATACCTTATCTGTGATCTTGGTAGTTATGAACAGTACTGTAGCAGTTTATGTTACCTCAGACCTTATACTACTAGCTTAAGATATGATATCAGGTATGGATATATATATATACTTTGTTTACACAGTAGTATCTGCTATTTATCTTCTCGAGAATGTATCCTGTTGTACTCTTGGCTATTTATGTTACTCATGCACTATCTATTCTTTACTCGCTGTGTTTTTATACTCACCACCTCGTACATTGGTAATTTCACCAGGTAGCAGATAGTGATGCTAGTACACTTAGAGGGATCCCGACTGCCAGTCCCACGTCGCTTCCGAGGACGAATTTCCGGTTTTGTTTAGATTTCTAGTTGTGAGTTGAACTTTTGAATTTGGTATTGTAATAACCCTTCTTGGGACTTGATGTTATTCTGTGAGTTGTTTTGTTTTGTCGAGGAGTCAAGCCGGGCCGGCCCACGGTGAGTTCTTTTGATATTTTGGTACTTGTTATTTCGTTTACCGCTGTGTTTGATTTACCAGCCGAGTGGGCTGCTTATTATATGCGTGGTTGTGTTTGTTTCTAGCCGTGTTGGCTATATTTGCATATGTATATCTGTTGGTTATGTATACTAATTTCATTTGTCACCGCTACAGGGGTGGTGCTGTCCGATTTTTGTCGGACAACCTTACTCTCGGGGCGTGACACTTCTCATCTGCCTGGCTTCACTCACCAGGACTTCCAAACTGCCTAGCTTCACTCACTAGGTCTTTCACCTGACTTCACTCACCAGGATTTTCCTTCTACCTAACATCCCAGTTAGGACTTCCCAGTCAAGTATCTGGTCAACCTTAACCTACCTGGCTCTTCTCCAACCAAACTGATCAGACCCAGATCAGAGGGGAATTGCACCAAACAATCTCCCCAAATGAACAACTACACCTGCACTTGTCCATATCATCGAAGTCTTGTATTGTCAAATAGCGAAACCCAAACCAAGACTCAAGCTTGGTCAACCAGGTCGGCCTTGACCTGAGGGATATTGCACCAACAATCTCCCCCTTCTTGATGTTTGACAATACCACGTTTAAGTTAGGCTAATCCCATAGCTTTAACCTCCTTCATGCCACTAGGTAATGAAGGTATAAGTTAAACCCTTCATTCTCCTCCTAAGAGGGCAAACTCCCTCTAGGTAATGAAGTCCTAACTTAAACCCTTCATTCTCCCCCTATTGACACATATCAACAAATGCCCCAACTTTGGGCACACATCAACAAATTTACTTGTTGAAAACTCTCCCCTTTGTGACTATTCCCCTGAAGAGTTGCTCATCGTTGTTCACAACTTCACTCGTTGTGATCAACACGATAATGAAAGTCACATACCTTTCATTATCCTTAACCCTACATTCTCCCATTAATGTAGTCAAATGCCCATCCTTGAGCATTTTTAACTTAAACCACTTGAACAATGAGGATATCCACTCCCCATTAAAGTTCAAACGCTCAACCTTGAGCATGTTCTGAAAAGAAGGTTAACCACCTTCCAATGTACATGAAAAATAGTTTTCATGTCTTTAAAGAGTACCTCCCCCTAAAGACATGGTCGTACCTTCTGTCATTGCACCAACAATGACTTGGAATCCCTAAACCTTTAGGAAACCCAAATTTAGAAGTTTTGAGGTTCAAATATTTAATATTTGACGCAAACCTCAACCTAAACTTCTACTTAGTCTCCCTTAACCAATCTATCCTTGTTTTCAACATGAAAATACCCTTTTTATGTATACAAGTGTATTTTAAGGGTTTGGAATGGTTACCTAGACTAACCATAGTTCAAAAATGCTGAAATCAGGCTTTACCAGCCAAAATCAGCAACTTCGATTTATTGGAATTGGGTCCCAATCGATCGGACCATGCTGAATCGATCCACTGATCGATTCAGGAGGGCTGGATCGATTGGTGGATCAATCCGGACGGCTTCTGTTCGCAAGAAGCCTGTTCTCAATCGATCGCCCGATCGATTGAGACCCTTCAATCGATCGGGTGATCGATTGAGGTCTGATAGATGCTGAAATTTTATTTCAGTCAACTTCAGAACCCCCTAGAAAATTCTACAAAATTCTAAAAATCATAAAAATTCGTGTAGACATTATTTAGGGTATATATTTTCAAGGAAAAATAGTTTTCTAAGAAAATACATCATATTTTCAAAGATTGACACAAACTTGGAACCTTGTAAAAACTTTGGTGGTTTCTTCAAGTCTGTGTTTAACTATTCAATGGTGATTACTATCAAAAGATAACCTTCACCAAGGTTTTCCAAAAACATTTTTAACATGATTTTCAAAACCAATATCCCACCATGTTCTTTGGGCTTAACGCACATAACTTGTACATTAGCTTTCCCAATGATGGGAACACGCTACTATGTGTTTTGATGAACTTAAAACTTAAAAGAATGCACTAAATCAACATCTTGAGCTTTGTTCATCATCCTAACATCTCACTTGTATCTAATATGCACTACAAACACATACAAATCACCTTATGGGTCTTTGTGAGATGTAAAATTTGGTTTTGCCCTAATCTAGGGATCATGCATATTTATCTAGGCATTTTGTGGATATGAACATCTACCTAGGATGTCACTTGTTGATACACTTGTACCACTTGTTATCACTGTTGATATTTGTTGATAAAAGCCTTTTGTCCTTAATTTTAAGGAAATAAATATAATGCATGATAATGTTATGACATACATCAAAAAGAAATAATTTTCAAAAGAAAATTTCCTATAACTACATGATGTATGTATGTCATGACATGGTATTTTTATTTTTTTTCATAGTAAGTCATGAATACAAAGATAATCATAATGTCATGGCATATAATGGGCAAGCAAATCATGGCAAATTAGCATAAATAAAATACCTAGATTACCTATCTAAGTATCCTTAATCTTAGCTAACTTAAAATCTAACCTAGATTGCCCTCTAAACGTGTCAAGTAAATGCCAAAACCTAAATTGGCATTTCTAATTCTCTTGATTAATTTATGCCAATTTAAATTAAACTTATCCCTCAAATATTGACATATTTCATTTCTCCACAAGAGTAGCACTAAGAAAATACCAAAATCCCAACTTGGTATTTCCTTATGTTTTCCCAATATGTGCCATTTTAAAATAAGATCAAGACTTCTCAAATTTGACACATTTTACTCTTTCAAAGAGTAACTCATAAATCCATTTCATTTTCAAAGGTTAATAATAATCTTGAAAATGCTCCTTGAGTGTCAATTTCTTCAAAGTTGGGTTAACTACCCTTCTTCTTAGAGTTGACACTCTCTAACCCATCTATAGGGTAGAGAAAATTCTCCTAAGAACCCAAAACCTATTGGTGCTCCTTGGATGCTCTAGGTATTCACTGGGATAACTTCCCTAAATACCTTCCTAGTGACCTTGTTTGGCTTTTTAGAGGCCTTGGTCACATTTTCTAGGTCAACCCTAGGGATTGCTTCCCTTGTGACCTTCTTTGTGACTTTCTTAGACTTCTTAGAAGTCTTAGTCACATTTGTTGCAAAAATACTCTTAGGGATAACCTCCCTAGTATTCTTAACTTGACCACTAGACCTAGGGTTTGTTCCATAACTATATGGAACTCTATGGTAGGAAATTACATCCTTCTTGACCTTTGGTTTGTATCCCAAACCTTTATAACCATTGGATGACTTTGATACTCCTAGCCATAGGTTTTGCTCATTTTGCCCTATTAGGATATTTTCCATCCTTTTTAGTGTCTTTTCAATTTTATCAAGTCTTGACCTCAAGACTTGATTTTCTTCCCATAAATCCCTAGATTTAGGTTTTCTATTTAATCCTTGAACGTTTTTATTTCTAGGCTTATAGTTATTGACTTTAGTGTTCTTGCCTAGATTTTTATCTACATTCCTAGCCCTAGGTGTAATGGTTTTAGCATGAAAAGTTACATGACTTTCCTTAATTTTATCATGCCTCCTATTTTCATGGTAAATAGCATTGAAATGATATAAATTAGAACTATCATGCTTTTTACCATAATTTAAAGGGGTAGACTCAATAAAAGATACCTTGCTTTTTACCTTGGAGGCTCCCCCTCGAATTGAGCTTCCTCCTTGAGCCTTGACCACCTTCTTCCCCTTGGGACATTGACTCCGGTAATGTCCCTTTTGATTGCAAGAGAAACACACAATGTACTCCTTTCTCTTCTTTGGTCCGGGGATGGTCTCCTTGGACTTCTCCTTGCTCTTTTGTGCCACTTGGCCCTTTTTCTTGGCCAATTTAGGGCATTTACTTTTGTAATGCCCTTTTTTCCTACATTCAAAGCATATAATATGATTTTTATTATTAAATGAACTATTTATACCTTCTTGTGTAGGGGTGACATCTTCTCCTTTTGATCCGGAGGTAGAAACTTCCTCTTGATCCGAACTTGATACTCCTCCAATAGATTTGTCTTGACTTGTGGAGGTGGAAGCTTCTTCATCCTCTTCTCTTCTTGACGCGGATGTGGAGACTTCTCCTTCTTGCTCTTGATCCGGTGTCAATGAAGATTGCTCCCCCTCAATCCTAGAGGTGGAGGCTTCTTCATCTTCATCTTATACATGGAACAAGGAGTATGCTCCCTCCTTGCCCTCTTCATTGCATTCCGTTGAAGATGAGGCTTCTTGGACTTCTTCTTCGGAAGTTGAGCATCTCTCAACCTTGGAGTCCTCTTCGGATTCCTCTTGATCTTGCTCCAATGAGTCGCCCTCTTTGGATTCCTCTTGATTTGGTACAGTGGAGGGTTCTTCATGGATTGTTGTCAATTTGCTCCAAAGCTCCTTGGCATCGTTGAATTCTCCGATTTGAGCCAAAATGTGGCTAGGCAATAAGTTGACCAAAAGCTTGGTCACTTTATCATTTGCCTCGCTCCTTTGAATCTGTTCTTTGCTCCATTTGCTTTTCTTGAGGACTTTTCCCTTTGAGTTCGTTGGAGCTTCGAAGCCTTCCATAAGAGCAAACCATTGCTCTATCTCCATCAAAAGAAAATTTTCGATTCTTGATTTCCAAGAATCGAAGCTTGTGGATGTGTACGGTGGAGCCACCCTTGTGTCAAATCCAAGTCCATCTTGGAATTGCATCTTGAAGTTGAGCTTCTTGAAATCTTTGACTTTTGATGAATTTGCTCCAACTTCTTCACCCTCTACCTTTGCTTGTTTTGTTTGCCCCTTCCGGCGATGATTCCGGTGAAGAGCGACGTCGCTCTGATACCACTTGTTGGGACCGAAATGTAGCTAGAGGGGGGGGGGGGGCTGAATAGCTCTGTTGGTGTAATATCCCTTAGGTCAAGGTTGACTGAGTTGACCAAGCTTGAGTCTTGGTCATAGTTTCGATGTTTGACAATACATGTAGACACATGGACAATGCAGATGCAGTTGCTCATGTGGGGAGATTCTGATCAGGGACTGATCAGTGTGATTGAAGAAGAGTCAAGTAGGTCAAGGATGACCGGATACTTGACTGAGAAGTCCTAACTAGGATGTTAGGCAGAAGGAAAATCCTAGTGAGTGAAGCTAGGTGAAAGTCCTGGTGAGTGAAGTCAGGCAGAAGGAAAGCCCTAGTGAGTGAAGCTAGGCAGATGGAAAACCCTAGTGAGTGAAGCTAGGTGAAAGACCTAGTGAGTGAAGCTAGGCAGTGAGAAAATCCTAGTGAGTGAAGCTAGGTGAAAGTCCTGGTGAGTGAAGCCAGGCAGAAGGAAAGCCCTAGTGAGTGAAGCTAGGCAGATGGATAACCCTAGTGAGTGAAGCTAGGTGAAAGCCCTGGTGAGTGAAGCCAGGCAAGGGCAAATCCAGATGGATCAAGGATGATCGGACATCTAGTGTTGGGAAGTCCAAGTAGGTCAAAGTTTTGACTGGATACTTGGCACGAGGAAATCCAGTTGGGTCAAGGTTGACCAGACATCTGGTGGAAGTCCAAGTAGGTCAAGGGAGTGACCAGATACTTGGCACGAAGAGAAAAGTCCAAGTGGGTCAAAGGGATTGACCGGACACTTGGTGTGGGAAGTCCTAGCAGGTCAAAGGAGTGACCAGATGCTAGACATGATGTACCAACAGGTCAAGGTTGACCGGATGTTGGTTTGAGAGGTTTGGGACTTGGTTTTGGGCAAAAACCAAGAGCTGGATCGATCAGTGGATCGATCCAGACCTTTCCCAGCGAACAGAGAGCCTCTGAATCGATCAGTGGATCGATCCAGAGGTCCCAATCGATCAGTGGATCGATTGGGACGCTGCTGCTTCGCGCGATAAGCGCTGGATCGATCCGTGGATCGATCCAGGCGTTTTTCCCAGAGCACAGAGGCGCTTTGGATCGATCCGTGGATCGATCCAAAGCCTCCTCGATCGATTGGGAGCAATCCAATCGATCGGGATCCGACCGTTGGCATCGATAAAGGCCGCAGGCGCGAGTTGTCTTCGGCATCTCTTCACAGATTCATTTCAGATCTTCACCAGCTCCTCCACAGCTCTTCTCAAGCTCGAGATCGCCAGTTCTTGAAGGTTCTTGGAGGCTCTTCCAAGTCAAGAGGCGGATCAAAGCAAGAAGAAGAAACTAGGGTTAGGGTTTGTGCACTCATTGTAAGCTTGTAAGCTTGTATTTCTTTACTACCCTTTCTTCTTCTTGTATTGAGTCTTGTAGGGCTTCTCCGCCCTTGGTAGTTACCATAAAGGAGAGTTTCATTAGTGGAGGGTGCGTGCGTCGTGTGGATCCTTGGATTAGTCACCTCCCTTGGAGGTGGATACCAAGTAAAATCCAAGAGTTAGCGTGTTTGTATTTGTTTCTTTGTATTTCCGCTGCGCATCCTTGAAGAAACAAGCAACGCCGAGCAACGAGCACGCGAAGAGCTATTCACCCCCCCTCTAGCTACTTTTCGGTCCTAACAAGCTCGTCGTGTGCTCGTGTGCTTCGTTGCTTGTTTCTTCATAGAGATGTGTAGCGGAAATACAAAGAAACAACTACAACAATGCTAACAAATGGATTTTACTTGGTATCCACCTCACAAGAGGTAACTAATCCAAGGATCCACGCACACACACACACCTCCACTATGTAAACACTCCTTTTCGGTAACTACCAAAGGCGGAGAAGCCCTACAATCTCTCAATACAAGAAGAAAACAAAAGGAACAACAAATACAAGAATTCTTACAGGTTTTACAGCTAAAAACCCTAACCCTAGCTTTTCCTTCTTCTTGTGTTCTCGCCTCTTGACTTGGATGTCTCTCCAAGATCCTTCAAGAACTGGCGATCTGAACCTCAAGAGATGCTGTGGAGTCGCTGGTGAAGATCGGAGATGAATCGTAAAAAGAACTATTGAAGTTCTCGAACGCCTGCAGCTATAAACGACGTCAACGGTCAGATCCTGATCGATTGGATTGCTCCCAATCGATCGGGGAGGCTTTGGATCGATCCACTGATCGATCCAGAGCGCCTCTGTGCTCTCGGAAAATGCCTGGATCGATCAACGGATCGATCCAGGGCTTATCGCAATAAGTCGCAGCTTCCCAATCGATCGACTGATCGATTGGGACCTCTGGATCGATCGACTGATCGATCTAGCAGGCTACTGTGCGCTCGCGATTGCCTCCCAATCGATCCACTGATCGATCGGGACGAAGGCTTCTCGCGGGGACACCCCAATCGATCGGGCGATCGATTGAGATCCAGCCAATCGATCGACTGATTGATCCAGCTGCTGGTTTTTGCCCAAAACCAAGTCCCAAGCCCCCAAACCAACATCCGGTCAACCTTGACCTGTTGGTTCATCATGCCTAGCATCCGGTCACCCTTGACCTGCTAAGACTCCCTCACCAAGTGTTCGGTCATTTCCTTTGACTCACTTGGACTTCTCCTCATCATGCCAAGTATCCGGTCACTCTCTTGACCTACTTGGACTTTCACCATATGTCTGGTCCACCTTGACCCATCTGAACTTTCCCCGTGCCTGGCTTCACTCACCAGGACTTCTCATCTGCCTGGCTTCACTCACCAAGACTTCCAAACTGCCTAGCTTCACTCACTAGGTCTTTCACCTGGCTTCACTCACCAGGATTTTCCTTCTGCCTAACATCCCAATTAGGACTTCCCAGTCAAGTATCTGGTCAACCTTAACCTACCTGGCTCTTCTCAACCAAACTGATCAGACCTGATCAGAGGGGAATTGCACTAAACAATCTTCCCAAATGAACAACTGCACCTGCACTTGTCCATATCATCGAAGTCTTGTATTGTCAAACATCGAAACTCAAACCAAGACTCAAGCTTGGTCAACCAGGTCAGCCTTGACCTGAGGGATATTGCACCAACAATGTCCTCTCTATTCGAATAAAAATTCTGATCTAACTCGATAGTAATATGTTGACCAAGCTCAAACTTACATTGAGTCGGCTACTCAGTTGCTTACTTCCATAATAACCAAGTTTGTTTGGAAAAAGTATACAATCAAACTCCAAACGATAAACGACCACATTAACATTTCTTCAATGTATAAAATAGGGATACATGATAACAAAGAACTATTTTTCAACAACAAATCATTATAAGAATAAGAGAGAGTGATCTGCATGCCATTTAAAAGCATACTTCAAATCTACAAATGCCTTACTTTGTTTGTGACTTTGCTTTTTAGGTGTAGTTCAAATCCAAGACATCCATAATTGTAGGTGCATACATCAACAGATCATTCAATCAGGCAATCAAACTAAACGCGCGGGATCCAGTCATTGAGGAATTACAGGGGCCGAAATCTTGCGAGTGTTATAGGAGTGGCAATGAGAGCATTTTTGGCCGATGATGTGGTAGACGACTTCGGTAGTGCGATTGCAGTCATTGCAGAGGATCCACACCTACAAAATCACTGCAAATTAGCACTCATCTGTATTAAACATTTAGAAGAAAAGTTTAGTAATAATTCCTAATCATCTTAACTCTTGAACACAAGTTGAGTATGAAGTGCAACCTAATTGTGTATCAAGTATGATAAAGTTCAAAATTTCCAGAGAAAAAAAATGTTCAGAATCATGGAGGCATCATCAGGAGTAGTTTGTAGAAACAGCACTAACCTTTCTTGATCTGTAATTCCCCAGCATATCTGTCGCTTCTATCTGCAAAAGAGAGAACTTTAGATCATTCATTTTAACCTTTTACTAGAAGGATGTCGCTAGTGAAACAAGAAATCAATGGTACATTTTTCTCTTACCTCCTCATCCAACTTCTTCCAGATACTTGACATGTCCATTATTGACTTGGAGCATATCGGGCAACAATATCTACATCCATGATAACGAAAACAAGATAAGATTTTTTCAAATGGTAAAGATGAACAGATATCTGAAGTAAGTAGTGTTCTGAAACATTGATGTTTACTTTTCATGCTTCAACATTTCATTGAGACAGTCTGAATGCATAGTGTGCCCACACTGGAGAACAGTTGTTTCTTTCAGTGAGTCAAAGAGATACTGCATTGAGTTCCCAACAATTAGACATCGTTTCAGAAACCTTAAGTATGGATGGCATCATTACAGACCTCGTAACAGATCGAACAGTGGTGTCGCATTGAGTTCTCCACACACGAATGCTTATTGAGCAAACTATTAGAGTAGCAGGATCCTACATAACATATTGACAGAGAATTTGATACTGGAGGAACAAAGGAATTTTGAAGGAACTGAAATCAGAAAATTTAAGATTTGACCAATTCTTTAGACAAAGTTTGTTTCTTCTAATGAATACTGGCATAACTAACAAGCATTCTTAGATGGCATGTTGAAAACTCGAAGAAAAAAAAACTCAGTATCATTAACTGTTTTATTTCAGTAAAGTTATTTTATCAACTCTGGATGAAGCTTTTCTTAATATGTTCATCAGCTCAGCAATCTCAAATTGCTTGAAACACAGAATCCAATACTAGTTTTCTGTTACTAGATCCACTTTATCTGAAATCGGAATTGTCACATCTTTCTATATGGCCTACTGTCCTAGTAAAGATGTTCTAAGCAGTTCTTTTCAGTTTTAATGGATTACTGAACAAATAAGTAAAATTACTTAGATTTGAGATTCAATCTAGTATGTTGATATTATAGTATCTATCAAAGAAGCAAAAACTTGTGTAACTGTTAGAAGGAGAACATTATCTGGCATAACAGATAGACAACAGATCAGGTTCAATTCCATGAAGGTAAAAAGAAAAAAAACATGATCTTCGATTCCATTATCTGTGATCTAATGAACCAAGCATACATTTGGAGATTGCAACATAGTGAAAAACAAATGAAAAAAGCAAGAACTTTGGAAGGAGAAGATAATAATAGCACACCACATTTCTTGCAATGGAAGAAGTTCGCTCGACCACCAACTCTGCTCAGACACACAATCACCTTGAATAAGCCTCTTACTTTCAGTATGAATGAACACAAGAACACATAGAAGCTATAGCTGACCTGCAGATTCCACAGTCCTTGCAATGAAACTGCCCTTTCTCAATCTGGAAAATCAACAAACAATATACAAACATGAGAAAAGACCAAATCATGTATATATCAGAAAGGCCGCGATCATCCATTGATGAATAGTAACGTTACATCATCATCATGAAACTTGCAAATCTCACAGAAATACTCTCCCATGTTGATCCCACAGTTGGAACAGACCTGTGCAACCTGTGGAAACATGGCAAACAAGGGTAAACTTGTAGCCAAGCAAACACGACGAAAGGTTCAAGAATTTCTAAGATTCATCTCCACTCACACTTTGCTCGGTGCCACAAATTGCACAGATGACCTGCAAATCCACCAAAGTTTACGGATGAAGAGAAAGTGCACAAAACCTACTCGGAGAAATGTTCAGGGATCCGGAACTCACGGTTTCAACTTCAAACCGGCACATTTCATGACGCTCCTTCTGTGTGCAAAGATCAAAATGCCAAATACATATATACATATTAAAACAGGGAACAGCAAGGAGAGAACTTAGCGGCTGATACCGTGGACTCATTGTGACAGTGGCGGCAGTGAAAGATTTGGCTGCAGCAGGGTGTTCGAAGCATGCACCTTCTCCTATAATGCTTGCATCTGCCAAGTGCAGAGAGAAAAAACTCAGAAGTCGGATCAGAAGAAGAAGAAGAAGAAGAAGACAGAGAGGTGCGTGCGGCTAACAAACCCATATTCCATCTTGCCGGAGCTCAGTCGAGCATCGTCAGTGGAAAGCTCCATTCCCGGGAGACAATTTGCTTTTGTTAAAACGGCTATGGAGAAGCAGAGCACAGCGGAGCTCTTCAGAATTTATATGGATGAGTTAAAGGCGGTGGTTGGCGGCGCCCGCTAAAAAATAAGGCGACGGTAGAAGATTAGAAGGCAAAAGAATGCTTGTTGGTTGCGATGTCTTGAACAAAAGATAATTGTTATTTAGGAACAAGCATTGAGTTCAGTTGGCGGGTCAAAATGTTCAGTTGAAGTGGCTGATTCCCGTAGCAATCACTTCTAGATGATGAACAGCACTCGAACAACAATCTTATTCTATCTATGTGAGCATTTTGCTTGAATCTTTGGTTCAGAGACTACAATCTTATCTTTATGCGCGTGGATATTTTACTTGAGACTTTGGTTAAGGGACCGCAAGATCTTAAAATTTGGCGTCCCAAATTAAAATAATAATAATAATAACAATAATAATAAAATGAGTATCCTTTTTTAAGTCAAAAGAAAGCCTGTTTCGTCTCTAGAATATATTTTTTTTATTTCGGTTGTTACTGTGATAAAGATACACCCCTTCAAAAGTGATCGAAAGAGTGGAAATTAACTAACGTGGAGCACAAAGATAAATGGTCAAAGTTGTAAGATTGAGTGAACTATGAAATCATGAATTGTGAATGGTCGAGCGGGTCTCTAGAGTCGGTCAACCATAAAAGGACGATCGAATCATCTGAGCAGCCGCCCTCCACAACTTGCAATAAAGGTTCAGAGTTAAATACTAAGTTACACGGCCCACAACCCTGGCCGATCAGACCTTAGGTCCGATCAGACATAAAGTGCCTCTCCGACAATAATAAAGTCGAGTGAAGAACAAGCTAATAGCTCCATTTAGTACGACCAAATTGGTGGCGTCTCGACGAGAGGCCCTCGGTCGGCCTATAGCATGACCCATATACATATCTTACTGTACTCTTTTGGAAGTTTGTGTCGTCCACAACAGAGAATGTTCAGCAAACAAATAGTACTTTAGAAGTTTCTAACATGTCACATCAAAGATTTGCGTGCTTACTTAAGAAAATGTGTTAGGACACTTTCGACTTGTCTTTAGCTATGCCGCTTTATAAAATATGCATATACTTTGGGATGTGTGCACAAATGCTACAGTGATACTATAAAAAGGGGTCTCCATCCATATGCAGAGATATGCGATACTTCATTATTCTACACGCTCATTACTACAGTCTTTTACTATTCTTCTCCTCATACACGGATCATTAACTTGAGCGTCGGAGGACCAACGCTAGGGTTCCTTCTCTGGCCCAGCACTAATGCTCTTGGTTTTGCAGGACAGTGCAAAATCTTCTTCTAATTAACACCAGAGTCACATTCCTAACTAACCATCTTCTCAACTTTTAGATAGAATCATTAGTATTTTTACAACATTGATCGAATAGTTGTGCAATCGACCCTCTCACATTCTCGAACTTATCAGTTCTATCATCTCACTATCGATCCCTCCAAATTTTAGAGGAAATCAGGCTAAGATATTCCAAATCTTAGTTAGGGGATTAGAAAGTGTATAAGATATTGATTCTTAAGTAGCAATTATGAAACTAAGTATTGTAGCCACTACTTAGAGGGTGTTTGGCTCAGCTTATAAGCTCTCTAAAATAGCTTATAAGCTGTTTTGGAGCTTATAAACTCTTCAAATTTGTTTGGTAAAATTTTTTTCGAACAGCTTATAAGCTGTCAAAATAAGCTGTTTTTAAAAAAGTATGAAAGACCCACTTTTTTTAAAAAATATCTTATTTTAATAATTTTTTTCTCTAAAATATCTTTATATAATTTCATAAATCCTCATCTTATCCTCCATAAATTTTTATAAGCTTAATATCTTTTTATCTCCGCCTACTTTTCTTCCAATGCTGTGTCATCTTCTCGGCCAATGCCTCTTTCTAATTTTCTCTCCCCCGGTGCAAAAATTCGCCCAAAACCCTCTATTAATAAAAATCTCAAAATTCTCTATTAATAGCATGATACCCTTTTTGGTAATTTTATTAATAAAAAGATCTTATAATACCAAACACATCAATACCTTTAAGTTGATTGTAATAAGTTCACCCAAACACTTTAACAATTTATTTTTAAAATAAGATCTAACAACTTATAAGCTCCTAAAATAACTTATAAGTTGTACGAGCTTATAAACTATTTTTAATAAGTTTAGCCCAACACCCTCTTAGTAATTTCTACCATTATTTTAAAGTAATTTTAATTAATTTAAAATAATTTTAATAAAATTTAAATAATTTTAATCAAATTTAGAAAAATTATTTTGATATAATGGTCGATGGCTTTATAACAGTGACATCAAAATTTCTATCCATTATAACAGCTGCCCAACAACTATTAAATAAATGACATTTTTAAAATAAATTGTATGGCTGAATATCTTTGACTTTATTTTAGGGGTGCTCATAACAAATCTGTTTTTTTTTAATTTTTGTCTAATTTTTATAAAAGTCTTGTATTTTTAAAGTATTTAATGAAAATTTTAAATTTACAGATTCACCTATTTACCTCATCTAGACGATCATAGCAATTATTCAATGATCAAATAATTTGTATTTAAAAATAATTATTCATCCAACACTCCAACCTTATTTTATATTAACTTTTAAATTTTATTTTTTAAACACTCGTACTATAATTTTCTAAAATAATGTGTGAATCACTTTTAAATAAATAAAAATTCTCTCACACACTCCCTAAGTAGGTCATGCTTAGCTTCCGGATCAAAAACAATTTTATATATAATTAAAATCAATTTGATGAAAGACAAAAGGCATAATCACAAATAAAAGAAAACGACGAAAAGCAATCTTCCAACTCTCACCATGTTGTGTAATGTGTCAACGTACGAATTGAATGCTTCGAGTGCCTCCTCGGGACGGTCTCGCCTTTTTACCACCATGAATTGAATGCTTCGAGACACTTCTATTCTTTGTGGTCCATTGATCCTATTTTGGCCACGCTAGATGTTTCAATCAACATGTTGTGCCATTTATTCCCCGTCGTCGCCGCCATTGCTCGGCACGGCCAATCCAGTTCGAGCGGAAGAAGATTGAAGCAATTCAAGCAATGGGGCAAGAGGAAGAAGCATCAGAGATAGGGCAGGTAAACCGAGGAGGAGGAGGAGGAGGAATTGATGAAGAAAGTTGCGATTTTTGTGGGAACGCAAGGGCGCTCTTGTTCTGCCGGGCCGACGCCGCCCGGCTCTGCATCGCCTGCGACCGGCATGTCCACAACGCCAACGTAGTGTCCTCCCAGCACCGGCGCGCGCTCCTCTGCGACGGCTGCCGCTCCGCGCCTGCCTCCATCCTCTGCGCCTCCTCCCACTGCCGCGCGCTCCTCTGTTCCAACTGCGACTTCGACGCCCACCGCCGGTCTCATCCGCTGCACGACCGTCGCCCTGTTGATGATTTCGTCGGGTGCCCCTCGGCCGTGGGGCTGTTCGGACTGCTCGGGATTGGAGCCGACGAGAAGGAGTTGTTGGGTGGAGAGAGGGATGAGGTGGGCGACTACTTGGTAGAAGATGCTAGCGTTTGGGAAGCGAAACCGGTGCTCAGTTTGGAAGATCTCATAGTTCCCACCACTGCCAGCCATGGGTTTCAAGCTATGGGACTCCCTCCACTTCCAAAAGTATGCGAATCAATCAAAATTGTCCCTTTTTTCCCCCTTTTCTACTCTTTCATTCTTTAGATGAATTACTACTTCTGTTGTTTTATTTCGTCTTGAAGAAGAAAATTCTTATGTCTACCAGTACTCTACCTGTGCCTCGAGAATAACTCAATGAACTGTATGATGCTAGCGGCAGTGAAACTGAGTGTATTAAGTGCTCTAGGATTTACTAGTTTGCTCATCCTTGTCGTGTTGCTTAAATGAAATTACCATTCTTATTTGTGTTTCAGAATATGATCTTTCACTAGTGAGTGTGTACTGTCCAATTCAACAAACAAATACTGTCTAATGCAGCCTATGATTTACTAGCTTATATCTAGGTGAATAAATGTTCTTACTTTTTGGATGTTTTTGCATCAGCATCGAAATTCAACTTTCTGGAAACATAAAGAGGAGTTGATTTGGCAAATTCGTGAACTTGAAAAGCTTGAAGGATATGCTAGTCAAGACAAAGGATTTGGGGAGCCAGTGACAGAATCATTTTCTTTGGTTCAAGAAAAGGAAATTGAAAGTAATTATATTGGCTCTGCTGTTAGCAGTTCCTGGATTGCGGCAACTACTCCTAAGGTATGATTATGCCTATTTTATGAGTTGTTCATCTTTTCTTGCTAATAGTATCTCTGTAAACAATTGGTTTATATCATTGCAATATCACTACCTTGATTGTTTTATGCATGATATTGGAGATGTTGAATGTTTAACACTGTTGCTCTTGTTGGGAGTCAGGTATGAGTATGCCATTTATGGGAATTTAGTGCTATTTTATTCTTCTTACCTGAATGTTAGCTTTTTATCATTCTTCTTACCTGAATGCTTGTTTTTTTCTAAAAAGTTACCTTCCTTCAGTTAATATAATAGTTTCATCACTGTATACTATAAACAAAGTAATTTAAAGCCGTCAATCGCTCTATTTATTGTAGCTTCAAGCTATCTTTGCCATCCTGCACAGATTATCTAGATCACTAAGATTTTATTTATCATTCTTTCCCATTTTACATCTAAATTTTATTTCTCCAATTTTTGGAAAATTCACACTATCATATTTTTATGTTTATAGTTCATGCTGTCATTTGACTAACTAGATCTTAGTAGATAGTAGGAGAAAAAGAGATGCAGGTGGAACTTAATTCCCATTATTGCATTTATATGATGAAACCACATATACTTTATCACATGTTTTTTTATGAGGATGGCATTTAGTCATGACTTGGAAAATGGTTTGATTATTTTCTTGCATAAAATGGTAAATTAACAGAAAGAGAATGACCTTATTTTTTCCTTAATAAGAAGCCGATATTGGGTAAAAGACAATTATGCTCGCCCCCAGCGCCCCTGTCAACCTACCCCAAGACCATAACGAGGGACGTAAATCACGCTAACTGAGAAAGGTAAGATAGATGGGAGGGTGAGTTGTGTCGGAGTGTAGGTATTTACGCCTCACCAGCCTTGGGATTTGACCCTTCGCTTATTGGGAAAATTTGTCATCCACTTACCATCTCAGCTAAGCCCATGGGGGAATTAATAAGAAACCTACATGATGGTAAAAGGTGAATACACTCGCTCCCAGCGCCAATAAGAAGCCTATATATATGTATGTGAAGTGGTTGACTTGACTAGGTGGTAATTTATTGAATTAATAAATACTGCATAGCTATAGTAGAAATGCAACATAACATTTAAAATGGTGCATGTATGGTAAAAGTTGTACTAATTTAACCTAACATATTGTTGAGGTGAGCTTTAGCATAATGACCTACCCAAAGAGAAAATTAACCCATTAACTTTCTTAGGTTCAATCATTGTCTAAGCTACTCAGGCTTAATATAACAACCATTTTTTGGTGCAATTGTGCTCCAAGTGGTCCGGTGTGATTTTGGATTTTCATATTTGGGCAAAGGATTTAAATTAGACATTACTATGTGTATTGGATATGTACATGTTCAGTGCGCAAGGGCATGCAGGAACATACATGGAGTTTGGAGAGTTCATATGGTTGATGGCTTGGCGTGGTCAAGGTGGCACGCTCAGTGTCTTGGAGGTCCTCTTAGATCGGAGAAGGAGACGTTCAAGGGACCATAAGACGAGGAGCATTGAGGTGGCATGAGAGTAGCTCTGCTTTGCAACATGATGACTCGAGGTCCATAGAGATAAGAGAAGGTTTCATGAGAAAGATCGATTGATTACAAAACAAGGAGCATCGAGGTAGCAAGGACGGCAACTTTGGAGGTAGACTATGAAGGTAAGAGGCATGACCACATGAAAGATGACATGTGGAGGAGCCGATGGCTTGAGTTCATCCAAGGGACGTATGACCTAATGATAGATGTCTGAGAGGCAAAGTCAAGCTACATGGTAAAACGTCGATGAGTTGTGAGTATTAAGTGACCTGTACCCATGGGGGATAAGGGTAGAACTCAATATAGGTGGACTCAACCTTAGTGGTGGTCGTACTCAGGATCAACGATTAGTGACGGACAATAGCCAATTAGTGACTAGGAAACCCAGTACCCAAGTGGATTTAAGTTATACATTGTCATGTGTATTTGATGTGTGTGCTTGAGTGTGTAAGAGCATGTAGGAACATATATGGAGCTTGGAGAGCTCATATAGTTGATGGCTCAGCGTGGTTAAGGTGGCATGCAGAGTGTCTTGGAGGTCCTCTTAGATTGGAGAAGGATAGTATGACACGTTTGAGGGGCACCAAGACGAGGAGCACTGAGATGGTATTGGAGTAACTCTGGAACATTCCAAGTGGCAACTCGATGGCTTGAATTCCATAAAGATCGAAGAAGGTTGCATGAAGTAAATAGAGGGATTATATGATGCGGAGCATCAAGGCAACAAGGACGACAACAGTTGGAGGTAGACTATGAAAAAAAAGGTAGATCCACTATCTTAACAGTCCCTTAGTGTTGGCCCCACGAATATCGAGGGAGGTAAATGTAGGTACATAGGTCATAGATGCATGGTGGGGTAAATCCGAGGTCATCAGTTTCTGAGAATCGATCCTAGCCATTATGTCAGAGATGTCATGCGCCCACTGTCTGCGCTACACCCTGGGACTGGAAGTAGACTATGAAGGCAAGAGGCGTGAAGGATGGCACGTGGAGGAGCCGAGGGTTCAAGTGAATCCGAGGGATGTATGGCCTAATGTTAAATGGCTGAGGGGAAAAGTCAAGCTGCATGGTAAGACTCCGGTGAGCTGAGTGTAAGTAACATGTAATCATGGGGGACAAGGGTAGAGTCCAACATAGACGAACTCAACCTTAGAGGTAGGTAATCAGTATCAACAATCGACTGGTGATGGTTAATGATCAATTGGTGACCAAGAAACTCAATACCCTAAGTGGATTTGAGGTTTGGGATTTATTAGTTGACTGGTGTTAGAATATAATCGATTGTTGGACAAGTCAACTAGTGGATGAGTTGACTAATATGAATCAGTTGACTCAGTCCAAGGAGTTAGCAAACAAGATATTTTGTGGCTGATTTTTGATTGGAGGAGGAATTAGTAGAAGGGTGATGTTCGATCTGGCTTAAATGGAGAAAGGGTGACAAGTCAACTAGTGGATGAGTTGAATAATATGAATCAGTTGACTCAGTCCAAGGAGTTAGCAAACAAGATATTTTTGTGGCTGATTTTTGATTGGAGGAGGAATTAGTAGAAGGGTGATGTTCGATCTGGCTTAAATGGAGAAAGGGTGGCAATAAAGATTGCATTTGAATGCGCAGTGAAAGAGGAGTGTTACAAGGGTTTATTTAAGCAGTTATACAAATTGAGGAACAACTCATTGGATACGATTTGCTTTGAGAATCCATTTGGTAGCTACCTAGTACCTAGTCTATATGGAACTTCTCGTACAAAATGAGTGCAACTCGTTTATAGATTTAAGGGGAAGGCAACAATGTTGTTTCCTCTTGAGGTGTGAAGGTGGATGTGACTTTGGATTGAAAGAGGAATTAGAAGGGTAGTGTCCGATGTGGCTTAAGGGGAGAAAGTGTGGCGACAAAGACCACCTTTGATTGCGCGCAAGAGAGAGGAGTGTGAGTGTGTGACAAGGGCCTTTTTAGCAGCTATGCAAGTTGAGGAACAAAACACCGAATGTAACTCGCTGTGAGAATCCATTTGGTGGCTACCTAGTTTTTGTGCAAATTCTCAAACAAACGAGTGCAACTCATTTAAGACTTGAAATTGTGGATCGACATAAACGTTGGTGCATAGTTCATACAACACGACCTCTGTTAAGAGATCTGCTAAAAACCATTCGATACAACACTTGTGGAATTTGTGCATATTGAAAGTTGAATTAAGGTGTTCTCAATTCATTTTTTACAAGTAGATTTTCTGGGAAATTAAATGACATTATGAAGTGGGTCGAAGGGACATAGTATTTCAAATTTGAAGTCATACCGTAAGATGATAAGATGATTGAATTGCAGGAAACCTTCAATGTGAAAGGCTTTGTGAATAGTGGAATCTTCTAACAGCCTTCATGCAAACCAAAGAGTTGTCATTTATAGTATGTCGTTAATAATTGCTCACTAGGTGATTAATTAGTTTACTTAAATTTGAGGGGTTTAATTGAATTAAATTTATCAATTAACTTATTTAATTAAACACAGAGGAGCATGTTAAAATTAAAGAGTCAACTAGATTTAAATATTGGAGATATTTAAAGAACCCAACTAAGTCGAATTGTTACACAATTCTTAATTGTAAAGTTACATTTTGATTTTCTTTTTATGGAATTAATTGAGAAGGCGACATCTCTTAAATTAGAATAGAATGCAACTCTTTAAATTGGGATAATTAGCAATCTGATCATTGCTTTTTCCTCATTAAGTTTGACTAGGGGTTGGCAAATGGTCCTCCATTCTTCTTCTGTTTGATTGTCTAATTGTTGATCGATCTCCACCTTTCTCTTGAAGAATGTTGGATGTCTGGACACTAGTTTCTCCTCCTCTGTGCTCGAGGTGGCACACTGGTGTGAATGACATAGAGGCTAGGCACTTGAACTAATTAGACCCTAAGGTATAAATATCATTTTCATCAACTTGATGTTATATATGTTGTTTGATTTAATCTGCAGAAAGCTTGATCAGGCTAAATAAAAATTTAAAATATTTTTCATTCTTTTGATCGAGTCATGCAATCCCAACAATGTTAGGTTTGGTGAACCAGGTGAACAATTACCTTGTAGTATAGAAGGGATCTCCTGGACCCCTTGTCTCGGTCCCCTCCTTGTCCACTCCACAATTGGCACATCAGATCGCGGTCGGAATCTGGCCACAATTGGCTACAATCTCTCTTGGGTTCACCTTCCCACCCAGGTTGTAGTTTGGGTCGGGGCCTGGTTGGAGGCCGTTGGCGATGGGCGGGCTGTCAGGCGTTGAGCAGAGGGGGCGGCCCGCCCACCGCCGGTGGTCTTTGGCCGCCTGCCCCGACCCAAACTACAACTTCGGTGGGAAGGAAGGTGAACCCAAGAGAGATCGCAGCCGATTATGGTCGGATTCTGGCCATGATCTGATGTGCCAATTGTGGAGTAGACTAGGAGGGGACCATGACAAGGGGTCCAGGAGATCCCTTCTCCTTGTAGTATGATTTTAATCATCTAAGCAATCTAGCGGTCTAGACCAAACTTTGATAGGGCAACACCAATTTTGCCTTACCACTCGACTATGTCAGCAAACAAAAATTTGATCCATATCTAAAACAGATTCTAAAATAGGTAAAAGAAATAGTATTGATTGATATTCTTTACTAAGATTCTATTACTATTTTTATATCCAATTTAGATTATTACCTTCAATTGGTCTTTATACCCCTTCATAATTTCTTTAGCCCTTTGATTTGTTTTATATTTTTTGATGATCCTTTGTCTATTTTCTCCTTTTATTAGGTTTCCTATTATCACCTGTTGAGTCCTTGTATCATTTTAGGGAGCCTTGGCACTGTGGTAAAGTTGTTGCCATGTGATCTTGAGGTCATGAGTTCGAGTCACAGAAACGGTCTCTTACAAAATGCAATGTAAGGTTGCGTACAATAAAACTAATGTGGTTCAACCCTTTCCCGAGATCTCGCACGGGCCGGAGCTTCATGCACCGAACTGTCCTTTGGGTCCTTTTGTCCTTTTACCATTACCACCATCAATACATCAAGATCTATTCTAATAAATGCCTCCATTCTCATCTTCCAATATCCAATTTATTCCATCACTTAAGTGGGAGGATGATAATGGTTTCTAACCATTGCTCTTTGGATGTTAATCTTTAAATTTAGAACACCCACTCTAATACCAACTAATAGGATGGTAGTAGAGCAATCTTATCTGCTAAAATCTTAGTCCTAGGCTTTGATACCGACTATTAGGGTGTGTGAGATGGTTGAATATATAGTGAGCTTTAATCATTTGAATATTGTACAAAATGCAAAGAAGACGATAATGTCAGTGTTGAATATATATGTTTGTGTCAAATATACAAATCACAAAAAAATAGTAAATTTGCAAACAACACAACTAACACAATTTTACATAGTTTGGAGATCCTATTTTTACTGCACAGCCTATGATGCATTTGGTGCATCAGCCCCACAAATCCATTGTGAATCTCCCCTTTAAAAGAGGTAATGAGATAAAACCTCTACAACACCCAACTTAATTATGCTCTCGAATAATTTTTACTCTTTCTAAGACAATGAAAGACTAGAGAGTAAATTACAATCATTGTCCTTGGAGTCTTTTAAGCACTTTTGAATATAGAAGAATGGTATTACTAAATGCATTCATTTGCACAACCGATAGCTACTCATCAGAGAATATAGAAGAAACACATAAACAAGCATATCTTATTAGTGTAAGTTTATTGATGTATACATCTAGGGGTGGTTCGGCACGGTATACCGAACCATCAACTGGTATACCTTATCGTACCGAAAAATTCGGTATAAAAAAATTTCATACCGATATCGGTATATCGAAATTCCGGTATGGTATTAATTCCATATCGTTTATAGTAAAATTTCGGTATTGGTATAGTATATTAAAAATTTTGATATAAATCCTATTACACCGTACCAAATTTTTTGGTATACCGTAAAATCGGTATATTTCGGTAAATTTTAGTACGGTCTGTACGGTATACCAAATTTTTAATATTTTTTCCCACCCCTATATACATGGAGACCTTTAAAGAAATTAACTAACATAACACTAAAAAAATGTAAAATGAAAAAAATGAAAACCATACAAGAAGACCAAAAAAGAACTGCCCAAGAACTCATGTTGCTAAGTTCATCTTAGAGTAATCACTTAACTTTGTTTGTCAATAATTATGTTACTTTTAACTTTGTTTGTCAATAATTGTGTTATTTTTGATGAAGCAAACTGCAGTGCTCACTACCATCAGCTCAATTTTACTGAAATTACTCAGAATCCACAATCTTGTTGACCAGTTTTTCTAAGATTCATTTGAAGCAGTGTATCCCGCTAGCTGATAAACTTTCATTCTTAGAGTACTTCAACAAGAAAATGAAATTAGAATTGTTGTTACAGTGAATTTGCAAAAGAAACTTCTCTTTTTGGAGGGAAAGAAAAGAACTGAGATGTTAGAAACTCTTTTAATGTGCAGAACATTATTCCTGAGTGCAATCAAGCCGATGAAGGTCAAGAAGTCTTGAGTACACTGGATTTGTTGAATCCTTGTGGGGAATATAATGGAAGCTCTTCTATTGTAAATTTGAAATCTCTGAATGGTGCTATTGAAGTCGATGCATGTCCACATCATGCCACTGATATAATCCATTCTAATGAAGACTCAGGCCCTAAAGATACAAAGCAACTTTTAGCTTGCCCAGACCGAAGCTCGATGATCTCACGGTACAAGGAGAAGAGGAAGACACGCAGGTAAGAATTAAGGTGTCTTTATTGAGCAAGCCTAGGTGATCTACTTGGGCTGTGGGCCATGAGGGCAGACGCCGACATCGTCACCCTGACTAGCCTCTTCTTTTCTTCACTTTTTTCCCTTTCTCTTCCCGTAAATCTCCTTTCCACTATTGTTGGGCCCCCGGCTTACAGTCCGGGTAGCCATCAACGTGGCTCCGCCATTGTGAACTGTAACTTTCTACCTCTATTGATTTCTCTATCTTCTTCTTTAACTAAGCAGATATGATAAACTGATAAGATATGAATCACGGAAGATACGAGCTGATACCAGGCTGAGAATCAAGGGTCGGTTTGCTAAAGTGAACCCGAATCAGTGAAATATCGATGAGTAGTATGTCAAGAAATGCAGGTAGCAATCACCACCCAATTCAGACGAGATGGATAAAATCCGGCAGATCTTGAGCAAATGATTGATGCACATTGTTTAATGGGAGGACAAGTATTTTGTATTCTTATAAACATGCTTAAATACTTATCTATATATATTATATGACATGCTTAAAAACAAACAGAAATCCATTTTGTTTTTGTTTTTGTTTTCCAATTGTTCCATGTAATACTGATATGACTCGATAAGTATTTGTTTGTAATGTTTGTAAGTTTGTGTTGTTGCTGAGGAAGAGAGATTTTTATCCTGAAACATCTTCTAAAACGTTCACTGCATGACTTATAAAGAAGTGGCTTAATCTCTCATATTTGTCGGTGTGTATATATTAATTAAGATAGTTAAGATGGTTGTATAGATATATAAAGATGACTAATATAAGAAATGAAAATATTAAAGAGAAAGTTGAAATTATATCTATTAAAAGAAAATTTTTGTAGATATGTTTAAGATGATACGAATATGTACCTAGATAGATGATCAAGTTAGGTGATATGAAATTATGATACATATACACATCAAACGAGAAAGAAAAAAAATAAAAAAAAATTTAGTTAATAATAGTAAAGTAAGATAAAATTTATTTAAAATTTATTTAAATATAAATAATAATATAGTAGAGGGTTATGTAGACATACAAAGATGAACAATATAATAAATGAAAATATTAAAGAGAAAATTAAAATTATATTTATTAAAATAAAATTTCTTGAGACATGTTTAAGATGGTACGAATATGTACATAGATAGATTAAGTTATGTGAAATTATGATAAATATACACATCAAACGAGAAAGAAAAAAAAACTTTGGTTAATAATAGTAAAATAAAATAAAATTTATTATTTAAATATAAATAATAATAATAATATAGTAGAGGA
Source organism: Zingiber officinale (assembly GCF_018446385.1). Classification (NCBI taxonomy): domain Eukaryota; kingdom Viridiplantae; phylum Streptophyta; class Magnoliopsida; order Zingiberales; family Zingiberaceae; genus Zingiber; species Zingiber officinale. The sequence goes on from NC_055988.1 coordinate 21,705,914, forward strand.
TAGATTCTAATAACTTAGAACGATATATAATCGGCGCTATCTAGTAAAAAATGATTTATTTATTGTTATTGTATATTAGCCAAGATGAACACATTAATACTTTCTATTTGCATTTGCATGAATTACATCTCTAGTCAACTAATAAGGTATCGGTGATCGAACCAATTCAACTAGAAATAAAACCTTTATGCCTTCAATCAAATTCTTGGTCAATTAATCATATTAGTTGATTCAATGTGATCATCAATCGAGTAAGTCTTTGATTTCGATCTTAAAATATTTATTTCTCAATCGACCCATCACCTAAGTAAACTAACTATTCAACGTCTAGAATACAATTTGTTTACTCATAATTTTTGACAATTCAGGGCTAGCTTCTCTGTGTTTTAGTTATTATTTAATTGACTTTTACCTACGATTTTCGTTTCCTAAGACATTTCATCTATGGATATGACATGCTGAAAAACAAACAGAAATCCATTTTGTTTTTTTTTTCCAATTGTTCCATGTAATACTGATATGACTCGATAAGTATTTGTTTGTAATGTTTGTAAGTTTGTGTTGTTGCTGAGGAAGACAGATTTTTATCCTGAAACATCTTCTAAAACGTTCACTGCATGACTTATAAAGAAGTGGCTTAATCTCTCATATTTGTCGGTGTGTATATATTAATTAAGGTAGTTAAGATGGTTATGTAGACATATAAAGATGAACAATATAATAAATGAACATATTAAAGAGAAAGTTGAAATTATATCTATTAAAAGAAAATTTCTTTAGACATATTTAAGATGATACGAATATGTACAAAGATGGATGTATCAAACGAGAAAGAAAAAAAATCAAAAAAACTTTGGTTAATAATAGTAAAATAAGATAAAATTTATTTAAATATAAATAATAATATAGTAGAGGTTATGTAGACATACAAAGATGAACAATATAATAAATGAAAATATTAAAGAGAAAATTGAAATTATATCTATTAAAATAAAATTTCTTGAGGCATGTTTAAAATGATACGAATATGTACATAGATAGATTAAGTTATGTGAAATTATGATAAATATACACATCAAACGAGAAAGAAATTTTTTTTTTGATTAATAATAATAAAATAAGATAAAATTTATTTAAATATAAATAATAATAATATAGTAAAGGATAGATTCTAATAATGTAGAAAGATATATATAATCGGCGCTATCTAGTAAAAAATGATTTATTTATTGTTATTGTATGTTAGTCAAGACGAACACATTAATACTTTCTATTTGTATTTGCATGAATTACATCTCTAGTCAACTAATAAGGTTCATCGAACCAATTCAACTATAAATAAAACCTTTATGCCTTCAATCAAATTCTTGGTCAATTAATCATATTAGTTGATTCAATGTGATCATCAATCGAGTAAGTCTTTGATTTCGATCTTAAAACCCATCACCTAAGTAAAAGAACTATTCAACGTCTAGAATACAATTTGTTTACTCATAATTTTTGACAATTCAGGGCTAGCTTCTCTGTGTGTTAGTTATTATTTAATTGACTTTTACCTACGATTTTCGTTTCCCAAGATATTTCATCTATGGATCCTCTATCAACTTCTATTAGATTTTTATATTTGTCAGCATCGATATAAGATTTTTCTTTTGCTAAATATCCGATTGATCTCTGCTCATTTGCCCATTATTCATAAGTAAATGACAAAATATTCTATTGACCATGAACTACTTGGATTTCATTCTCCGTTCATACTCTCTCGAGACACAAGTAACATAATCATACCAGGCTTTATACGTTACGGATTGGTCCGTTCTCGCCTGTACTATAGATTTAAGAGTCAGAGCGTCCAAAAAATGATCGAACGTCCGGATAACTTTTGAACGTCCTTACTCAGATCCACAACGCATGCATGAAAGTCCCAATCTACATTGTATCACATCTTTTTAAATTTAACTTTAAAATTTATCAAACATATCAAAATTATATAATTGAATTTGACCGCTTTTATACTCAACAACCCCTTCTACTCTCTTTCTTCCACTTAAAGACATTTTTAACCAACGCTTTTAACCTGCACTAATATTTTTTTTTTCACTTACCGCTTAACAAATAGATTCATTTATTTTAACTCTTAATAGATAAAAATTTATCTTATTACTCTCAGTTTTAATTAAATTTTCCTAATATTTTTTCCCTCCCGATTCTTAACATCAGTTTCTAACCTAAACCATCGACAACCATACCAATCAAATGAAGTCGACGGTCAAAATTAGAGAGGCAACCAGACCTTTGAAGTGAAGCACCTTATTTTATTCAAATTAAGGGAACAACTAGTGAACAAGAGAAAAAAATATGATTTTTTGCTTGACTTTATTATTATCTTTCCATTTAAATTGTATATTTATGAGTGAGTTTATGTTTGATCATTTTCAATTGAATGATTTCATGAGATTTGGGATTAATTTTCTAATTGGGTTTGTGTAATTTACTGTTAATTAAAATGAAACAACATCTTAGTTTTTGACTATCTATTTCATACCCAATATTTAGGGTTTAGTTTTTTGATTGTATTTGTGTTTTATCCATTTCCATTGTGAAGTGGTTATCTGGAAATTCTTTAAAGTAGTCAATTTCATGCCCAATTTGTATCGTTTATGGGGCGTTTGATTTAGGGGAATAAGAGTGAGGAATGAGAATAACAATCATTGATTGATATTGTTGATGTTTGGATTATATTCTCTTATTCCAAAAATACCCTTGACCCAAAACTAAAATTTTTCCCCTTAATATCAAATATCAAAATATATTTATTTAAATTTTCTTTTATATCACTTTTTCTCTCTTTGTTCTCTCTCATCATATTTTCTCTCTCCTCATTTTATCACCCATTTTCTCTCCTTAATCTCTCTCATCATTTTTTTCCTCATTACATTTTATCTCTCATCACACTTTCTCTCTCCTTAATATCTTCCATCACACTCTCTTCCCTTTTTTTCTCATCATATTTTCCCTCTCATCATACTTTCTCTTTCCTCAATCTCCCACATCACACTCTTTTTTCTCTTTCTTCTCATCACACTTTCTCTCTCCTCAATCTCTCCCTTCACACTCTTTCCCTTTTTTCTGAACACACTTTCTTTCTCATCACACTTTCTCTCTCATCATACTTTCTCTCTCTTCAATCTCTCCCATCACATTGGCTTTCCTATTTTTTCTCATCACACTTTCTGTCTTATCATACTTTCTCACTCATCACACTCTCTCTCTTCATTTGTTCTTATTATACTTTCTCTCTCTTCATCCTCTCTCATCATATTTTTTCTCTCATCTTCTATCATCATGCTCTCTCCCATCACACTCCCTTTCCTCATTTTCTCTCATCACACTTTCTCTCTCTTTATTCTTTCTCATCATACTTTCTCTCTCATCATATTTTTCTCTCACATTCAACTTTCTCTCACATCTAATTTTTTCTCTTATTTTCCTTTAAGAGTAAAAAAGAAAATTTTAATTTATTCTGATAGAAAATATTCAACTAACCAAACATTACTTTTAAGAGTGATATCCATGCTCATATCCATTCCTATTCTACAATATTATGATTCACATTCCGATTCCTATTCCTGGGAAAGAACCAAATGCTCCCTTAGTTTTTGAATCTAAACATTGTTCAATTTTTAGGAATTTTATGGAAAGATTATTTTTTGTCTTGAATTTTATATGAATGAAGCTTTGATCTTTAGTTTTTATATTATGAATTGAATGTTATGTTGTTATGGATTAGGCCAAAAATGGATTCTGGAAGTAAGCCTTGCAACCTTGTATTTTTGGGTAGTTATAAGTGCAATAAGCAGTTGTTTATGATTTCAATTTTTAGCGGTTGTAGTTTGATGGATATATTTATGATTCTTGGCAAAAAAATGTGTGGAGATTCTCCCAGATATATGATTCTGCAATATGTAGCTCCGCAACATAAGATGTACGTGATTTTGAACGATGATGATGATGATGTCCATAATATGATACATCTTCATATGTGTATGAAACTCATCATGATCGATTTGAGGGTAGATAGTAAAAATGAACATGTTGGCAACCTAAATTTTGGGAGGTAAATTATTATATCCTTTTTCATATTGTAATTTTGATAATATTATATGTTACATATAGCACAAGTGCATATCATATCGCTTATTTGGCACTACTAATTGTATTTACATTCAATACTTTCATTATGTATGTATGGTATGTACCTATTTTATTTTTATTTGTGTCCGATGAATCTTAATACTTTTTTATCAAATTGGTAACGGTTGAGGAGGAACACACAATCAAGGAGTGATGAGGAGATCAAACAAGTCCCGTGCTGAATACTCTAGATGCTTGGATTAATTGCGTCCATGACGAAGGTAAAAATTCAAGGATGCTACTGATTTTAGAAGATGTGTTTAAAACTATGCTATTGCCAGAAGACGTTCATTTTTGTATAGAAAAAATGATAGTGAGAAGATTATTGCTATTTATAGTGAAAAGAGTAGTAGATGGAGAATTTATGCTTCAAAATATAAAGTAGATAGTATATTTAAGATCCAAAAATGCAACTTGCAGCATACATATGGTGAACAATCTACGTAGTAGAGGGCATCCTAAAGTTGATGTAACTTGAATTACTAATGTGGTGAAAGATAAATTGAGAGTAAAACCCTCTTATCACCCTATACAATTTAGAAAGACTTGCAAAATGATTATGGGATAGAGTTAGACTACCACAAAGTATGGAAAGGCAAAGAGTTAACGATGCATGATATTCATGGCATAGAGAAGGCATGCTATGACAAGATAAGATGGTATTATCGTGCTATTCAAGAAACAAATCCTGGCAGTGTTATTAAGTGCGAGATTGATCCCGTAACTAATCAATTTAAACTGTTATTCATTTATTTCCATGCATGTGTAGTTGGTTTTGTTACTGGTTGTAGGCTATTAATTTTTTTAGATGTGACTCATATAAAGAATAAGTATAAAGGTAATATTCTAGTTGCTGTGTCGAAGGATGCCAACGATGATCTTTTCATAATTGCTTATTCTGTAGTGGATGTGAAGAATGATGCTAATTGAAAATGATTTTGTTATCATTGGAGAAGTGTCATACTTTCATGTCAAAGCATTCCGTTCAATGAGTTTACATTTTTTTCCAACAGGCACCCTGGGATTATGAAGGTAGTTGAGTAATTATTTGTGACTAGTCATCATTTGTATTGTTTGAGACATTTAGTGGATAATGTTGTGAAGCAAGTAAATTAATTACTTACTTTCGTCTAGAAAAAATTGACTTTAATTTTTATATTAATACATGTTTTGAGGGAAATTTATGAATATTTTGAATTTGAAATGTTTTTTTATTTTTGTCATTCTAGGTGTTGCGAAGTTATCCAAAACATAACAAAAAGTACTAGTCTTCAGTATTTAAGAAAGTTGCATATGTTCCATCTTTTCAAGAGCATACACTCCATGCCACTTGCCATAGGGTTTATTGCACATTCTTAGCAACAAAGTTGGGAAAATTCTTTGTTTCTTGGTGATAGATGGGGTATTATGAATAATAACATAGCTGAGTATTCGAATAATTGGGTTAAACCAACTGGTTATCTCCCTATTATGGCTATGGTGTACCACATACGCACGCAAATCATGAACATGATGCACTTGTGACATGAATCAACATTGACAATGGTTAAGGAATTAAGTCCGAGAAAAGAGAAGGCTATTGCTAGTGTTTGTCTTGAATCCCAAAATTTAAGAGTGCATTGGTCATATAATTGGAAATTTGAGATAGTTGATGGTGAAAAATCCTTTATTGTTAATTTAATGGATAAGAATTGTTCATGCAAAGCTTGGCAGATCCATAAGCTTCCAGGCAAGCACGCTTGTGCCACTATTGAGTTAAAGTTGTTGTCGTTGTATGATTTTTATGACAAGGATGTCAAGATTGGAATGTATCATCAAGCATACAAAGAAATTATTAATTCAATCCTAACTTTTGACGTTAATAAGTCAAATCTTGATGAAGGAAATGTAATCAATGCTCTTGATGTGCATAGTCACCCAGGTCATAGAAGGACTAAGAGGATATCATCGCAAGTTGAAACACGTGTCAAAGAGTAGTTGTTCATACAAAAGGCCACAACAGACGTAGCTGCAAAGAAACTATAAACTAGCTACAAAGAAACTATACACTAGTTGTTATTTATTTGTTTCATTAAAATGATGTTTCAATGTTTCAACTTGTCCATTTGTTAGTAAATATATGACACAGTTTTTTACAATCTCACTCTATATTTTTTGAGGGTAGCCTGATACATTTTTTTTTACACTTCTGTAGGAAAAAGAGATTGCTAGAAGAGGAATCAAGCATGGTCTTACGTTCGAGATGACATACACGTTCAAGTGGCAACATTGGTGATTTATGTATTGTTTGATGGTTCTCTTTTTGGAAATGTTGTGCAAGACTTAGTTTGTTTCTATATATAGTAGTTGTAGTATACTATAATGTATTGTGTTTTTATATGTGGTTGTATGGTGGAAACTTATGGTTGCGTTTGGGGTTTATGTTGACTTTATATTATGTATTAGTTATTGTTGTATTTGTGGATGATGTTAGACACTTGGATAATATGTGTTTGTGTTTTGATATGTGATATGTGCTTTGGTTGAAGTGGAGGGTTTATGGATGACCAATTCATATCCAATTTCGGCCAAAAACTTGAGTACAAATTTTAATAAATTGGGTATATAAAATGCAAGGATGAGTAGAAATATTAAAAAATTAGGTATATAATAATCACTAATTCACTGAAATATGGTACCAAGAGCATGTTAATAATCACTAATTAACCCTTCCCCATATAGGATATATAATGATGTTCCCTCAATAAACATGTGTTATACAATGTACCATCCATTTTGTCATAAAGTTTGGATCTTGGTACCATTTAATGAAACATAATACCAACTTAATATAACATGAGACTAATGTAGGTATAATTATGCAAATTCTCAATACACAGTTTACTTACTATAACGGTAAATTGCCATTAAATCTCCAACTACAACTCCAACTCTCTCGTCAATCCCTTGGTCAGAAAACATATGTTCCCACTAATATGGTACCATTTCTTAACATTTAGGTATAAATTATTCAAATTCTCCATACATAAATGTTGTTCAATTATACCCAATTAAATTACATACATACTTGAATTTGAATATAGTGTATGAAATCAATCAGTGTTATTTAGTAGGGACTACAATATTTCAATTAGTACCTAACTTGCATCCAAATGTATCCGATAATTTGCAAATAGTACTACAATCATATTCATATATACTTGAATTGGAGTCAATTGTACTTGATTTCTTGAGGCAATGAGACCTATTGAGGGAGTCTCATACCTAGATACTCAAATTTTGTATAATTATATTTAATTAAATTACACACATACTTGAATTTAGATATTTAGTACCTAATCAAGTAGATTATGTACCTTGATAAAGAATATGAAGCAATAAGTCGAGCAATAGTATCATTGACCTTAATCCCCCTGGAAATAATAATTCATAGAGGTTCTATTGACAATAACATCATGTTGATTAGTAGAGACCACAACATTCCAATTAGTGCCTAACTTACATCCAAATGTACCTGATAATTTACAAATAGTGTTGTATTTGTGTACATATATACCTGAATTAGAGTCAATTGTATTCGATTTCTTGAGGCAACGAGACCTATCGAGGGAGTCTCATACCTAGATACTCAAATTTTCTACAATTATACTCAATTAAATTACATACATACTTGAATTTAGATATTTAGTACTTAATAAAGTGGATTATGTACCTTGATCAGGAATGTGAAGTAATAAGTCGAGTAATAGTGTAATTAACCTTAATCCATGTTATGTGATCAATGAAACTAGGTCAGATGGCCAAAAAAACTCACCTACATTAACCTCTTCTAGGATTTGGCTATAGGTGTATACCACATCATGTGATGTCAAACATATATGATATACATTTTCCTCTTCTACTTATGAAGAATTAAATCTAATATTGGTTCATCCATATTGATGTTTGATGTGCGTAGATTGTATACTCTTGTTTAGCATGTTTTAACGCACATTCACATATTTTGAGCATGCTTTATCTATGCATTTTCGTACTTCTAACTTTCCTTTTAGCAATTTTACTCTTTTTGTTCGGAGATCTTCTTTTGTGCATTTTCTGTATACAGGGGTCGAATTTGGTGAAAGATTCATGTTCGAGGCCAAATCTGCAAGCGAAGCTAGAGAGGAAGGCGTTGTACCTGAACCTCCACGACCCTGCCATGAGGGGTTGCCCAGGCAATGTGGAGAACCTTGGCCACGTGGTTGCAACAGAAAACGAAGTGGCCTCGACCGTGTAAACCTCACACTGTCGTGCCAAGATTTGAAGCCAAAAGGATCCAGGCCGTGTACACCACACAACCATGCAAGATTTCCAGAGACCAAGAAGGCCCTGGCCGTGTGCACCACACAACCATGCAAGGTTTCCAGAGGCAGAGGCAGTGTATGCCGTGTAGATCTACACGACTATGCAAAGGGAGTTATGGAAGAAGCATGTCACGACCGTGTAAGGTAGGCAGAGAAGGGAGTGGCCTTGGCCGTGTGAACCTCACACGACCGTGCCGGGGCCGTGTGACACCCAAACCTCCTCTCTATATAAGGCCTCCTTCATGAATTGAAAGGGGATCTTCTCCCTTTTGGGGGGAAATCAATATTTGGGAGTTCCTCCACCATCTTGGAGGGATTTCCGGCGATCTAAGGGCGAATCTTCATCGTTTCGACTCCGAGGAACGAGGATTGGATCCAAAGACGGTTATTCATCATAGATAAGCTTTTCTTCCCTTTCTTTCTTAGATTTGGGATCAAGATGCTTGTATTCTTCTTATCATTGGATTTCTTTCCTTATTCTATGGATTAGATCTCTTGTTCTAGGATGGAGGGAGTATTTGTAATGAAGATTTGATGTAAAACTCTTGTGGATTTGCCAATTTCTATTTCAATGATTTTGTCCTGTTTTGTATCTCTTTGATCTTGTGTGGAATATTGTGATTTGGACCTAATGCTCATTCTTGATTGAATGTTTGAATACCTTATGGATCTTGTAGAGATTATTTCCCATTCGATTTTCCAAGTGACGTTCGTGATAGGAACAAGCCCGTGTAAGGACGTTTGAGAGATGATCTTGAGGGTGAAATAGGGTTATTCAAGGGGTAGGATAGATTGTATGTGTTCATATCTTATATCTTGATGCGGTTGAGGAGAGATGAATTATTATATTGATTATCTAAGGGACACACGTGATAGGCAAGGCCGTGTAAGGACAACATAGATTCATTCCTAATTGATCATATTTAGGTATAGATTTTAATTCTAGGCCGGTTGTCTATTGCAAGAGGGAACCGACAACCTTCTACAAATGATGGATAATGGAGGAATAAGATTTGGTAGATCATTTACATTGAATAATCTTACAAGGAAACCAAAACTCCTAGAACATACCTTTATCATTGCCCTTATTCTTGTTTCTTGTTCTTTTATTCCTGTGTTTACCTTTCATAGTTACACTTAGCTTTTGAAAACCAATTGATTTGTTGTTTAGCTAATTCGCGTTGAAATATCTTTAGTGCTTATACCAGTCCTTGTGGATACGATATCTTTTATTATTACTTACGACATTTCAGTACACTTGCGGAGAGTCAACAAGTTTTTGGCACCATTGCCGGGGAACTGCGCTATAACATTAGGGATTATCAATTGAGTTAGACTAAATATAACTTTTCTTTTCTTTTCATTTGCATAGTTGAATCTAATTTTTAGAATTCTGTTTTCATAACTTTTTCTTGTATTCTTTTCTACTTCTTGTTTGTTGCAATTCTAATTCTGCACTTTTAATTTTCTAACATTCTAATCTAATTTTTCTCTGCTTTTCTTGTCTTTGATTCAGTTTCATTTTTCTTTCTTTTTCTTTTGAACAACTATCATTTTGTAATCTTATTCTTGTGTATACGAAGATCTAACTTTGTAGGAGAACTTCTTCCTCTAGACCTGAAATAGATAGAACATTTTATCATGGCTAATAGACCACTAAAGGATTATGCAGCACCTTACGCTAGAGGGTTTAGATCTAGCATTTCAAGGCTTTCAGTGGAAGCAAATAATTTTGAGATCAAACCTGCAATTATTTCTATGGTGCAGCAAAATCAGTTTGGTGGAGGACCGCATGAAGACCCAAATCAACACTTGGAGGTCTTCTATGAGATATGCGGCACAATAAAGATGAATGATGTTCCTTCCGAAACGGTGCGCTTACTATTGTTTGGGTTTTCTTTAAGAGATAGAGTCAAGCAATGGTTGAATTCTTTAGCTCCAAATAACATCACCACATGGGAACAATGTGAGCAGTAATTTATTGATAAATTCTATCCTCCAAGTAAAATGGTTCATATGAGGAATCTTATTGCAAGTTTCAAACAAACTGACTCAAAATATTTATTTGAAGCTTGGGATAGATATAATAGTACTCTCAGACAATGCCCACACCATGGTTTGGAGAGGTGGTTAGTGTTACATACATTTTATAATGGCATCAATTATCATATAAAGGTGTCCTTTGATTCAGCTGCTGGAGGGGCACTTATGAACAAGATCTTGGATGAAGACGAAGAAATAATTGAAAGTGTAGCACAAAATCACCATCAATGGGCTAATGAAAGAAGTGGTGTCTATTCTTGTGGGAACCCAACAACAAAAGCATCAGGGAAATTTGATGTTGATGCAGTTACTTTATTGGTTGCAAAACTGGATGCTCTTACAAAGAGATTTGAAAACATGGGAGCTCCTTCAAGTATGGTCAATGCCATTGTTTCTTCTTGTGAAGTATGTGGAAGTTCTAAACATTCTAATGACTCATGTCCATTGGGGGCTATCACTGCACAAATCAATCAATTAGAGCAATGTGACTCCATCATGGGTCTTAATCAAAGGCAGAACAACCCATACTCAAATACATACAACCCTGGGTGGAAAAGTCATCCTAATTTTTCCTATAGAAATAATCAAGATCAAGGACCATCTATGGGGGCAAGACCTAATTTTCAGTCTAGGCAACAGAATTTTCAGCAACAATCTTCTCAAGACTTTTCTATGTCTAAAATCGAAAAGATGTTTGAAGAAATTATCTCTAATCAGAATGAAATGAAGTAGGATATATTGAAGCTTACTCAGATAATGGATAATTCTGAAAGACATCAAAAGATTCAGGATAGTCAGATTGCCCAATTAACTTCCTCATCTTCTAGAGCATCAGGACAACTACCTGGTAAACCTGATGTTAATCCTATGGAGCATTGTAATAGAATTGAACTTTGGAGCGGACAGACCTTGGGAGATCCCCAAGTGACTGCTCCAAAATGGATGCAAACTGAAGAAGAGCTCTCTCCTCCAACGCCAAATCAGATTCAAGATGATGAGGAGAGTACCACTAAGGTTGAAGAGACTCTTCCACTTAACCAACAAAGTAGAGTTGTCCCTTTTCCTCAAAGACTTGTAATGCTCAAGAAGGATGAAGAGTTTGGCAAATTCTTAGAGAAAGTTAAAGAGATATGTGTTGAAGTGCCACTTATTGATGCAATTCTACAAATGCCCAAGTTTGCCAAATTCTTGAAGGACATCATGTCGAACAAAAGAAGGAAAGGAGATATAGAGACCATAGCACTTACAGAGGAATGCAATGCTCTTTTTGAGAAGAATACTTCCCCAAAGCTAAAGGATCCATGGAGCTTCTATATTCCTTGCAATATAGGAACTGAATTTATCGCGAAAGCTTTTTGTGATTTAGGGGCAAGTGTTAGCCTCATTCTTTATTCTATTTGTAATAAATTAGGTCTCAAAAATTTTAAACTTACTACTATGGGCCTACAACTTGCTGATCATTCTTGCAGGTACTCTATGAGTATCGTAGAAGATGTGCTAGTAGAAGTAGGTGGGAGTATAATTCCCACCGACTTTGTTGTGCTAGACATGGGGGAGGATCCAAAAATCCCTATCATATTGGGAAGACCATTCCTTGCTATAGCGGGAGCTATAATAGATGTTAAAAATCATAAACTTTCTTTGATAATTGATAAGGAACGGTTGGAATATGATTTATCTAATGCCTCTAACCATATTTCTTCTCTTTTGAATGCTTGTAGCAGGGTAAACATTTAAAAACTTGAGGAATGGAACTTCCATCCTCATGGGAGGCCACCAAATAAAGAGAATAATGTAGTGGAAGATGTTGGGAGAAGACCTCCCAACAAAAATGAAAAATATGTCTTCCCTCCCAGGGCGAGGAAAAGAGAAGAATGATTAGATTGGTCGAGCTAAAGACCTTAAACAAGCGCTTCTTGGGAGGCAACCCAAGTGTTCTTTTAGTTAAATGCATTTCATGTTTTTTATTTTTCATTATTAGTGTTTTTACTCTGTTTTTGTTTTTGTTTTTGTTTTCAGGTTGAAATTTCGCTTCCATGAGCTGGCCATGATTGCTTCATGGGCATGGAAGTATTGGAGAAGCAAGAAAGGAGAAAAATTATCAAGTGGAGCAAAACAGAGCATGGTTGTGCGTTGTACACGGCCAGGCATATACTGCAGAGAAGGGAGATGCTCTGGTCGTGTCTACATAACACGACCATGTAGAGTCCCCAGAGAAGAAAAGGTGCATGGTCGTGTCCCAGACATGGCCGTGTGAAGACTCTAGAGAAGGAGAGCTTCTTGGCTGTGTCTCACACACGACCGTGTGAAGAAACCAGTACAGAAGCATACACTGGCCATGTCATCCGACATAGCCGTGTGCTAATTCCAGAGGAAGAAATGGGTGAAGTCGTGTCCCAGACACGACCGTACAAGGATAGCCGAGGAGAAGAAGGTTACAGCCATGCCAATTGGCACAACCATATGAGTCAACCTGAGAGGGAGAAGGGAGGGGCCGTGTAGATCTACACGGCCCGTGTGGAGAAAACTGTTCAGGCCGTGTCTCCTATACACGACCAGATTTAAGTTGTGTCCACCACACACCCCCTCATCTCAACACCCTCTTCTATCCAAAATCCTTTCTTCTTCAACCTTCTTCTCCAAATCTTCTCAGATCTAGGTCTAAAACTCTTTCTTTTCCACAAACTTCATCTAGATCTAGATTTTTCTTTTCTCCTAGACTCAAGATCTCCACTTTCATATCCCTAAGATCTTATTCTTCAAGATCTATTTCTTGAAGATCTAGCTTCTCTAATCATAAACAGTACCCTTCCCTACTCAAACTTGACAATATGTCCAATCTTCTAAAGAGACTTCGCAAGGGGGGTGGTGGATCTAGTGGAGACAAAGGGAAGGAGCCAACCAAAGATAAAGGGAAACAACCGGTGAAAGGCAAAGGAAATAGGACCTCACGCGACGAAGGTAATGACAACGAATTCAATATCGTGTTTAGAAATGATGATCAAGTAACTAGATTTGCAATTTTTGTCAATAGAAAGATCGTGTGTACTAGGTATATGGACCCAACCGTTTTAGATATGATTGGAATTAGAGATGATATAGATTGGATGATTGAGTTCTTAGATTGGAGTGATATTTTGTACACACATCTACCTACTTATCCTCGCCTTGTTTTGGAGTTTCTAAGTTCAATAGATGCCCATTTTGCCAATGAGGATGATTATATTGGCAAGATAACTTTTAGATTAATGAGTCAAGAATTTCAATGGATATTTAGTGACTTTAACACTTGTTTTGGTTTGTCTTCCGGTAGCTCTCGGAGGTTTGATTCTAGGTTTAATTGGAACAATTTTTGGAGTTCGATCACCGGATTAGATCAACCCTATGAGCCCTCTAGAGCCAAGGCTTCTCACATGCAAAACCCTATTTTTAGATATCTACATCGAGTCATAAGCAAAACTATTTTTGGTAGAGGGGAAAGTGATGGAGTCGTTAAGAAAGTAGAACTTTATTCTCTATGGGCTATGTTACATAAGGTTGATTTTGATTCCGATTTTCATTTTTTGCAAACCTTAGTGAGAGCTGCGAGGGCATCTTCGGGATCAATAGTTCTTGGTGGTTTGATTACTCAAATAGCCATTAACTTGGAACTTGATTTAGATGGGTTGGAAGTTATTCATGGCAATGATATGATCGACATGGATGCATGTCTTGCTATGAAAATGATTGTTCGGGATGAGAATGGTTTTGCATTTTCTAGGAGGAATGGTTTCCCTTTACCTCTTCCTTGTCCTGATCGAACTTCAGTTCACAACTCAGCTAATTGGGTAATCACTGATTTAGACCCTGAGAATGTTCCTTCCATATCCGGAGATATAGAGCCACACATTGAGCCCTCGACATCTAGATACCCACACCCTCTGGTCATCCGGATCCTGCTAGGCTTTCTTTTGCCTATGGTACGGGTCCCTCCAGATTTGACTTTTCAGATTTTCGTGCATCTCTAGACTCACTTCATGAGAAGTAAAATGCCCAACGAGCAATGTTGGAAGGTCGCTTCTCTTTATCAAATGACCAGTTTAGAGAAGTACAAAATCACTTTCAGTTCACGAGGAAATTTCAAGGTCAAGTGACTGAATTTGTTCAGGATTATGATACTGATCAGGCTAGAATGAGAGATTTTATGTAGAGCATGAGTATCACTAGCCAACAAGTTGATGCTTTGTTTGAGTATCATATGATCCTGAGTGAAACTCCAGGTTTCCCTAGACAAAAGCTAGACTTTTAGTATACACTTCAACACATGGTCCCCTCAGTACTTAATATTTGTATATATTATTATTGCGGGAAGCATCCGACGATCGAACATAAGTTTTAATAATGACAAGGATTTAAAGTTAGGATTACTTGTGATCTAATGTGTTTGAATGAGTTTGCAGGAAAGTCCTAAGTGTACTTAGGCAAAAGTCTTAGCTGCGGTTAGGCAGGTGGAAAACCCTAGGGGGTGGTAACCCTACGTCCTAGGGGTGGTAACCCCAAGTGAAAAAAAGTCCTAGCTATGGTTAAGTAAAGAGAAAAACCCTAAGGGGCGGTAACCCTAGGTCGTAGGGAGTGATAACCCTAGGCGGAAAGGCTTGGCGGGTCGAGGCCTTCGGGTAAAAGTCCTAGAGTCAGAAACTCTAGGTGAAGATTCCGGTGTCGCGGATCGGGTGAAAAGTCTGGGCGGGTCGTGGAGCGGATGTCCAGTGGAAAGACTTGAAGACTCAGGCACTGAGCAAAGGCCCAGTCGATCTGGAGGATCGAACTGCAATAGGTATACTCTCCTAAAAGGAGTGGGTGAGGACGCGTTCCTCGCTGAGGGAACAGTAGACGTCAGTTCGACGTAAGATTTCTGGTCGAAAACTAAAGTCAAAATCGGACAGTTCGGAAACTGTCAAATACTTCTGTTATCATATTTATTATGTGCTAAAT
Organism: Zingiber officinale; assembly: GCF_018446385.1. Taxonomy (NCBI): domain Eukaryota; kingdom Viridiplantae; phylum Streptophyta; class Magnoliopsida; order Zingiberales; family Zingiberaceae; genus Zingiber; species Zingiber officinale. The sequence goes on from NC_055988.1 coordinate 21,721,465, forward strand.
TTATTTTGTAAGATATTTTATTATTTTATGGACTAACGTATCTTACCGGATGAGCTTATTTTTAAATTTTTATACTGGAAAATTTATAAGCCATAATAATATATTTTCCATTGAATAGATTCTTTGAATATTTTAAATTATTGTATTTATTGGCCCTCTTTATGTATCAGCATACCTTTCAACTTTAAGAAAACACACTTGGCTAGGCATTTGCAAATTGTTAATTTACAATTATAGATATTAAACTAAAATGTTCAATAACAGAATAATAAAATCAATTGTAGATATTAAACAAAAACAGATCATTTGTAGAATTATGCTTTCCCAATCATAAAATCAATTTCTACATTCCAGAACGTATTTGCCCCGCACTGACAGAATCCTAATAGCAAACATCTAAAAACTACTCTGAAGAATGACAACACAGGAACCGTGAAAAGAACATTGAAGTGGAACCGGCTGGAACCATCTGACGCGTGGCGTCGCCTGCTGCAGCAGAGGAACAGGGCCATGGCCGCCGCCGCCGCCAAAGCATTGAGACAGGAAAGCCCAAGGTGGGCGCGTCATCGGCGGCGGAATCATGAACATCCCAGGTGGCAAAGTCCATGGGCGTCGCCGAAGAGGAGGACCAGAAGAAGAAGCTCTCTTGCTTTCATGGCAAACACTCTCCAATCCATAGAGAATCATGGAGTCCCGATCGCCCATGACTGCCCACCTCTTATGCATCTCGCGGAAGGACAGTCCAATAATCAAGCTGTCGAATCCCGCCTGATGTGCCACGCCGTCGGCCTTCACGTTCAGCATACTCGCGAGCTTCTTAAGGCTAACCTCTCCGCCGCGGAGACCGGCGCAGAACCGCGCCATGTACTTGACGTCGTAGAGTCTTCCGTTAAAGATGCCACTCGCCGCCATTATAAACTCTCCTGATGTCTCCGGCAGAGGCCTTCCGCTGGCGAGCAACTTCATCAAATAGCCCACATCGTACGAGCCGTGGAACGTGACGAACGCACCGCCGTGGTAATCGAACAGTTTCTCCCGTAGCAGAGCGGCGTAGCGAACGGAAGAAATACCCTCGCGCCGGTTTCTTTGGACGTCGATACCGCTGTTCTTCAGCAGGTCGATGGACGCCGGCGAGCAGGGGTCGACGTCGGGGTCGAAGTCCGAGAAATTGATCTGCCATGCCATTCCGGGGTGGTTGCCGGCGTCGTCGAAAAGGGCGATCCCTAGCTGGATCATGCAGAGGTTGTCGACATTGTACTTGAGGTCGCGGTATCTGCGCTCCTCGGCGGCGTGGCGAGGCGTGGAGTGGAGGAAGCCGGAGAACTCGGTGTCCATGGCGACGATCGGGAAGCAGCGGCGAAGAACAGCGATCGACTCCAACTGCTCCAGTAAATTTGCTTCCCACACGTCGATGATCTCCATTGCTGCAAGCGATCGCTCTCTCCTCTCTGCTCCAGTAAATTTGCTTCCTCTGATTCTGTGTCGAAGTAGTTATAATTTATAATTTACTAATTAGTTAAGTCAAATTAGGAAATTCCGAATTATATTAGGAAAATCGACTTAACTAATATAATTCGGAATATAATTCGGAATTAACAATTTTCCTAATATAATTCGAAATTTCCTAATTTGACTTAACTAATTAGTAAATCTATAAATTATAACTACTAATATAATTCGGAATATAATTCGGAATTAACAATTTTCCTAATATAATTCGAAATTTCCTAATTTGACTTAACTAATTAGTAAATCTATAAATTATAACTACTAATATAATTCGGAATATAATTCGGAATTAACAATTTTCCTAATATAATTCGAAATTTCCTAATTTGACTTAACTAATTAGTAAATCTATAAATTATAACTACTTCGACACAGAATTTTCCTAATATAATTCGGAATTTCCTAATTTGACTTAACTAATTAGTAAATTATAAATTATAACTACTTCGACACAGAATCACAGAGGAAGCAAATTTACTGGAGCAGAGAGGAGAGAGCGATCGCTTGCAGCAATGGAGATCATCGACGTGTGGGAAGCAAATTTACTGGAGCAGTTGGAGTCGATCGCTGTTCTTCGCCGCTGCTTCCCGATCGTCGCCATGGACACCGAGTTCTCCGGCTTCCTCCACTCCACGCCTCGCCACGCCGCCGAGGAGCGCAGATACCGCGACCTCAAGTACAATGTCGACAACCTCTGCATGATCCAGCTAGGGATCGCCCTTTTCGACGACGCCGGCAACCACCCCGGAATGGCATGGCAGATCAATTTCTCGGACTTCGACCCCGACGTCGACCCCTGCTCGCCGGCGTCCATCGACCTGCTGAAGAACAGCGGTATCGACGTCCAAAGAAACCGGCGCGAGGGTATTTCTTCCGTTCGCTACGCCGCTCTGCTACGGGAGAAACTGTTCGATCACCACGGCGGTGCGTTCGTCACGTTCCACGGCTCGTACGATGTGGGCTATTTGATGAAGTTGCTCGCCGGCGGAAGGCCTCTGCCGGAGACATCAGGAGAGTTTATAATGGCGGCGAGTGGCATCTTTAACGGAAGACTCTACGACGTCAAGTACATGGCGCGGTTCTGCCCGGGGCTACTCGGCGGAGAGGTTGGCTTGATGAAGCTCGCGAGTATGCTGAACGTGGAGGCCGTTGGCGTGGCACATCAGGCGGGATTTGACAGTTTGGTCACCGGACTGACCTTCCAGGAGATGCATAAGAGGTGGGCAGTCATGGACGGTCGAGACTCCATGATTCTGTATGGCTTGGAGAATGTTTGCCGTGAAATCAAGAGCGCTTCTTCGCTCGGTCCTCTTCGGCGCCCATGGACTTTACCAGCTGGGCGCTTCTTGATTGCGCCTCCGATGGTGCGCCCACCTTTGGCTTTCCCGTCTCCATACTTTGGCGGCGGCGGTGCCGGCCATGTCCCTGTTCATCTGTTGCCGCCGGCTACACCGCTTACCGGACGGTTCGCGCCGATTCCGCTTCAGCACTCTTTTCCTCGTCCCTGTGTTGTTATTCTGTAGAGTGTAGATCATGTCGGTTCGGCAGAGTAGAAATTGATTTTTATGATTTGGAAAGCTGAATTGATTTTATTTCCTAACTCATGTTGGTGTTTTTGTTATTAATTTTTTTGTTACAAGGCAAATGAGTGATAATTAAAAGAAACTAAAAAAAAATCAGTTTACAAGCTTCAGGAAAACAAAATAAATGAGGATGATGATGATGTATTTAAATGAAAAATACATTACAAAGCATTACGATTGCTAATTAAATAATTGGACACTGTTAAATAGGAAATTATTTTTATAATCAATTCATTGTACTCATTGCACATTGTTGGTTTAGTATACCTTGAAGTTAGATAATTAACAGACACTTGAATTGACTTGGACACTTAATAGGCATATGATATGCGGAGATGGTAAGAGCCATGTGCCAAGCTTAGGACTCGGTCAGTGTAAAGTCATGTTGATCAAATTTGAGATTGAGTTCAAGTCAAGTCGCCAGACTTTAAAGTGGGTGACTTAACTATAATTCAACTTGAATCGAGTTTGATGGGGATCTTAGCTAGTAGGACAGGTGAGTGGGAGGCTTCCAACTCGTTTGATTGCTGCACGACTGTGTGCAGAATATGAGCGGCGTTTTTATTTTTATTTTTTTTTATTAAAAAAATAATTAAAATATTTATTTTTACTCATTACCAATAGGATTTAGATTTTCTAATTAGATTAGAGTATTCAAGTTAAAAAATTTTAAAATTTCACCTCTAATATTATTTCTCAATTAAGTTATAATGTAAAATTAACAGAAAAAATTAAAAAAAATATTTATGGAATGTAATAATGTGTTTATGGAGTATAATAATATATTTAGCATTTATATTAAAAAAAATTAAGATTTTATTTGTAAGGTTTAGACTTTTCAATTGAATTATAGTGTTTAGTTAAAAGAAAAAATAAAAAAAATTAATATTTATGAGGTATAGTAATATATTTACGAAGTGTAATAATTATTTAAGATTTATATTAGAGAAAATATTAATTTGAAAAAAAATAATAAGAAAAACAAAAAAGAAAAAAATGTGGATATCCTACACAGTTACACACCATACGACGCAAATAATAATAATAATAATAATAATTATTATTATTATTATTATTATATTATATAATCCACCTCTAACTTGGCACAAGATAGAAAAGAAAAAAATTAAATATAAGCACTTAGAGTGTGTTTGGTTCAAATCATCATTTATAACCTTAGTTATGTGTATTTGATTCAAGTCATCATTTATAACCTTAGTTATGTGATCACCAGGTAATCACATAACCAAGGTTATGGAGAATTCAACATAACTTATTAGGTGTTTGGTTCAACTTAGATTATGCAATTACTTAGTTTTACATTTACTAATTTACCCTTTAACTTTTAAAATTAATTTAATTAAATGAAAACTTTTTTATCTCTTCTCTCCCGTGGCTTCTCTTCTTCCCTGCTGTTGTTTCCGAACTCCAATCACGAGAGTGATGCCATGGAAGTTCTAAATGTTGCATGCCTCACTCCATTAGCCTCGCTCCACAAGGCTGCTTCCTCTTCCTCCTTAGGCTCAAGATAGCCAACAAACTAATACTTTGCACAAAATCAACAGATGAAAAATTTCCAGGCGAAGCCGCTACAAATTGAATGCTAAAAAGTGAAAAAGAGCACCTTAATGTCCTCGTTCGACATTCCGAATTTTAAATTCGAGATATACAGCTTGGTGCCGGTATCTATGGAGGAAGCCCTCGCCGTCGGAGCAGGAAAACCGCTTGCTTGCGCCATCGAGTACATGTCGTGCTGCCACACCGAGTTGGGAGCCTGGGATCGCAGATCAAATCAGATCGGGTGGTCGGGAGGAAGCCCGGATCTGGCAGCCGCAGGAAATCCCCAAAGCGCGTACCTTCCCGGAGGAGTAAGGGGCGGATCGGTTAGCCGTTCGGTTGGGCGCGCGACGGGAAGGCCCGCCGGCCTCACGGCCCCGCCCGCGTCCACCGCCGGTAGTCTTCTTGCTTGATTTGATTATGTCGTCGAGGGACATGTCGAGGGCACCCGACATCTGCGATGCAGATCTAAGAAGAGGAATCGAGCGACGAAGAGAAGGGACACGAATAGGGTTCTCGCGGAAAGGGGCGGTCAAGGTTTGTGGTGGGTGGGTAATTTTGGAAAAAATAATATGATAACCCCGGAATCGTAGAAAACCTTAGGCTTTCAAGGTTTTCTGATTCCTGGTTGTATTCCCAAATTGCTGATGTGGCAGAAATTACTCATTACCAGGAATCACTCATTACCTAAACCAAATAAGGTTTTTGTTGATAACCTACCAAGGTTATCAGCGATAACCTTGAACCAAACGCGCCCTTATAGTCGTATTTTAACATCAGTTAACATTATCATAGTTAACCCAGTTAATATTTGATACTCTGTGTAATGAATAACCCTGTAGAAAGGATGGGGCTAATAGTTAAATTGATATGGCGTTCAAAAGTTAAGAGAGGGTAATTGTGAGCTAGAGGTGTCTCTAGAACTTGGCCCCTACATCGCATAATCAATCCACTCTCAACTAACATTGCACATGTTGAGTTCCAAAGTTTAGTTCCTCACTTCTCCTGAACACAACTCTCAGTCTATTCTCGATTGATTTCTTAGCTGGTCGGACCCCAGGACCTAGTCTCTTCTCCTGGGTAAATCTCCTAATCTACTCCCAGTCAGCCCCAGTGTTGGTTGGCCTCTCAAGAATCAATTTACTTCTTCTCGACTCTCAGTTTATTTCGGTCGGCTTCTTAGCCAGTTAAGTCCTAAGGTTTAATCTCTCATTTCTCCTGGGTACAGCTCCCAGTCTACTCCCGGTCAGTTTCTTAGTCGATCAAGTACTTAGAGCTCAGTCCCCCACTTCTCTTGGCCACAACTCTCAGTCTGCTGTCGGTCGATTTCTTAGCCGATCAAATCCCCAGGGTCCAATCTCAACTTTTCTTTGGCATAACTCCCAGTATATCTTCGGTCAGTCTAAGCATTGGTTAGTCTATAGTTTTCCCATTAGCCAACCTCATAGGCCTAGGCCTCCTTTCCCTCGTCCACCTCCACCTCCTCCACCATATTGATTTCATCGTGATGATGAAAAGTTTAAGTCTGGGGGGGGGGGGTGTTAATAACCTGCATTTTTCTTTTTCTTTATGCATTAGTTTTCAATTTTTCTTGTTTTCTGCATGTTTAGTTTTTGTTTTGCATTTGTTCTTGCTTTGATTGCTTGATTTTTGATAGTCACTTGACTATCTTTTGAAAATTTTTATGGCATACATCTTGAGAACATCAAAACTTCACTTATATGCTTTCTTGTCTTCACGATTAAATGTTAGCACGTTCATTATTTAGATTCATGATGTTTTAAGTGATGCTAGTAGTATATTTAATGTACCTCTTTTCTCTATCTTAAGTAGCATGAAATAAGCTAAGTATCCTATGGAGATGAGTTTTAGTTTTGGCTTGACCTTAAGAATCTTATCTTCACTTCATTTCTACTTGATGCTTGAATGGTTGATATCATTGAAATAGTCATGATTCATCTTGTTTGTTTAGTACTTGGTTTCCATGGTGATTTCTCAAACTTCATTTTGGTTACTAGATGAGACTCAAATCATGTAATTAAGCTCATTTGAAAAAATTAAAATATCCCAACATTTGTGCTAAAAGTATATTTGTAAATAAGTTTTGCACAATGCAAATACTTATAAAAAAAAGTAGAATTTTTTTTTTTGAATAAGGGATATAAAAAACAGTTGTCATGAGTGGAATCTAGCAAGTCACCCCTTTGAGACCGAGTTAGGTTACTGGGGAAATGACTGCTTAGCTTCTCTTGAGATTGAGCACGCCTTTGAGACCTTGGGTTAATTGAGAAATATGAACCAAGTGTGTGGCAAGTAAGTGTCTATCACTGGTTACTTGTTTATCACCGTAAATATTACGAATTCAAATTTGATGATGACTTGACTAAGACATAGATTGAAACTTGAAGAGTTTTGAGTTACGTACCTTGCAATGTGCACAAGAGACTTATGCTTGAGCCATAGTTAACTTGTTTTCCATGATCATGCTTGTTAATGAAACTTTTTGATAGAGTTAGGAGAATGCATTAGGGATATGAGAGCATTATAAAATATATGAATTTAGATTGTAGCATTTTGCTTGAGGACAAGCAAAGGTTTAAGTCTGGGGGTGTGATGTGCGTAGATTGTATACTCTTGTTTAACATGTTTTGATGCACATTCATATACTTTGAGCATGTTTTATCTATGCATTTTCGTACTTCCAGCTTTCCTTTTAGCATATATACTCTTTTTGTTCGGAGATTTGCTTTTGTGCATTTTCTGTATATAGGGGTCGAATTTGGTGAAGGATTCATGTTCAAGGCCAAATCTGCAAGCGAAGCTAGAGAGGAAGGTGCTGTACCTGAACCTCACACGGCTCTACCATGGGGGGTTGCCCAGGCTGTGTGGAGATCTTTGGCCGTGTGGTTGCAGCAGAAAAGGAAGTGGCCTCGGTCGTGTGAACCTCACACGACCATGCCAAGATTTGAAGCCAAAAGGATCCAGGCCGTGTACACCACACGACCATGCAAGATTTCCAGAGACCAAGAAGGCCCTGGCCGCGTGCACCACACGGCTGTGCAAGGTTTCCAGAGGTAGAGGCAGTGCAAGCCGTGTAAATCTACACGGCCATGCAAAGGGAGTTGTCGAAGAAGCATGTCACGACCGTGTATCACACACGACCAAGTAAGGTAGGCAGAGAAGGGAGTGACCTTGGCCGTGTGAACCTCACACGGTCGTGCCTCGGGGTCGTGTGGCGCCCAAACCTCCCCTCTATATAAGGCCTCCTTCATGAATTGAAAGGGGATCTTCTCTCTTTTGGGGGGAAATCAAGATTTGGGCATTCCTCCACCATCTTGGAGGGATTTCTGGCGATCTAAGGGCGGATCTTCATCGTTTCGACTCCGAGGAACGAGGATTGGATCCAAAGACGGTTTTTCATCGTAGATAAGCTTTTCTTCCCTTTCTTTCTTGGATTTGGGATCAAAATGCTTGTATTCTTCTTATCTTTGGATTTCTTTCCTTGTTCTATGGATTAGATCTCTTGTTCTAGGATGGAGGGAGTATTTGTAATGAAGATTTGATGTAAAACTCTTGTAGATTTGCCAATTTCCTATTTCAATGATTTTGTTCTATTTTGTATCTCTTTGATCTTGTGTGGAATGTTGTGATTTGGACCTAATGCTCATTCTTGATTGAATGTTTGAATACCTTGTGGATCTTATAGAGATTATTTCCCATTCGATTTTCTGTGGGACGTTCGTGACAGGAACAAGCTCGTGTAAGGACGTTTGAGAGATGATCTTGAGGGTGAAATAGGGTTATTCTAGGGGGTAGGATAGATTGTATGTGTTCATATCTTATATCTTGATGTGGTTGAGGAGAGATGAATTCTTATGTTGATTATCCGAGGGATGCACGTGACAGGCAAGCTCATGTAAGGACAACCTAGATTCATTCCTAATTGATCACATTTAGGTATAGATTTCAGTCCTAGGCCAGTTGTCTATTGCAAGAGAGAACCAGCAACCTCCTACAAATGATGGACAATTGAGGAATAAGATTTGGTAGATCATTTACATTGAATAATCTTACAAGGAAACCAAAACTCCTAGAACATACTTTTATCATTGCCCTTATTCTTATTTCTTGTTCTTTTATTCCTGTGTTTACCTTTCATAGTTACACTTAGCTTTTGAAAATCAATTGATTTGTTGTTTAGCTAATTCGCGTTGAAATATCTTTAGTGCTTATACCAATCCCTGTGGATACAATATCTTTTATTATTACTTACGACATTTCTGTACACTTGCGGAGAGTCAACAATGTTATTGTGTCAATGCTTTCTTCATGGAAATAATCATCCATAGCGGTTCTATTGACAATAATACATGTTGATTAGTGGGGACTACAACATTTCAATTAGTGCCTAACTTACATCCAAATGTACTTGATAATTTACAAATCATACTACATTTGTTTACATATATACCTGAATTAGAGTCAATTGTACCCGATTTCTTAAGGAAATGAGACTTATCAAGGGAGTCTCATATCTAAATACTCAAATTTTCTACTATTATACTCAATTAAATTACATATATACTTGAATTTAGATATTTAGTACATAATAAAGTGGATTATGTATTTTGATTAGGAATGTGAAGCCATAAGTCGATTGTACCCAATTGGAGTTAATTGTACCCAATTTCTCAAGGCAACGAGACATATCGAGGGAGTCTCATCCATAGTGGTTCTATTGACCATAACATTCTCAACTAGTGTCTAACTTGCGTCCAAATGTACCTCATAATTTACAAATCATACTGATATCGTGTACATATATACCTTAATTAGAGTCCATTATGCTCTATTTTTTTAGGCATCAAGACCTATTGATTGACATATATACCCAAATTAAACTACATATATACTCAAATTTTATACAATTATACCCAATTAAACTACATATATACTTGATTTTAGATATTTTGTACCTAATTATACCGATAGAATAAAAAATTAACAAAAATTTCTACAGTAATTTCTTGATCACTAAGTTATATGTCTATCATCAGTACTATATTTGTTTACCAAAAAAAACTAACTGTACAAAACTCCATACAAAGGTAAAATTCAAACTCCCATCATATTACATCTATTTTACCATAAGAAATAAAAGATGAGATAAATTAGTCAAATGTATTTTTCAACAATCCATTATCATCTGATAATATAGTTGATGTAACACGGGCTCGATAAGTGTTCACCTTCACATCATTTGCAAACCTCTATATATCATCTGTGCCACGAGATGGACACTCTGCCCACATGTATGCATAGATGCCACAATCTAGAGTTTCACCTTGATGATGACACTGTTCTCTCAATACCTTATGACTGGCTATGTCTAATCCTAAAAGATGAAGTATGCAACCATCCAAAAAATGTACCTATATAAAAGGAATGGTTTAAAACTATGATCTTAAGACTTATTGGAGTAGAATATCATCAAATTCATATAAACTTTAGTCGTTCCAACTACAAATGAGTCATGATTTGAATTTCACACTCTGAAATTTCCTTTGAATATTTTAAAAACCAATCAATACCAATGTCATCTATCATTAATTAGGAAAATGATATATCCGCATCTTCTAAATATATTTTCATTCAATTCCTGCAAACTACCCCTGGTCATGGATGTCAACCTCGCAAGAAAAGCTTCGTAATCTATATTGCGCATTTGCCTGTGTTTACTGTATAGCTCCAAGTGTCGAAACACTTCTTGCTACACATTTAAAATGAGATATAATCATGTATCTTAATCTAATAAGAAGTAAAATCAAATATCAACTGTTGAATATTTAAATTGGTTACAAACCTGTACAATTGTGTCCATACAATAAATCTCAAATCCATATGTCGAGCTATATTTTTGCATAATCCTCATGAAAATATTTATGATTTGACTTCCAACGGGCTCACTAAACATAAAAGAACAGAATATAGGTCCAGTTAAGCTCAAGAACTAATCTTGCCAAATGATGACACTTTAGGAAGAGAAAAATAATTTTTATTATAAAATTTGAGAAAGAAGTGTTACAAAAAAAATTAACATATTGAAAATAAACAAACTCTAATTCCTCCCTAGAGAGAAAGTCTATCAACAACTTTCTCTCTTTTTTAATGCTTCTTCATGCCTATAAAAATCAACTCTCCCTTTATATTCATTTTTTTAGTCTTGGCAGGACTCTTGCCGTCCTCCTTCTCAACATCTACAATAGAATTTACCTATGTGTTTACATAGGTAGCAACAATATAAAGCTCTTAGACTTCAAAATAAAAAATCTGAGATTTATGCTCCATCTACCTTTTTTTCCTCTTCCTCTTGCATTTTGGTGTTGAGCTAGGTGGAGTCACAAACATCAATGTCTTTCTTTTCGGCACACGATTAGCCCTAGTCCTCATAGTATCCACAATAGAAGATTGAAAAAGGTTGATCTTCTCTGCTTTTGAAGTAGCAATGTCACTACCAAAAACGTGCTCTTCTTCTAATCCATCACCATTGTGCCTCTCATTAGTTGAAGCATTCCCCAAATCAGATCCTACCAATCCTGTGTTTTCTTTATTCAATTCAGAAAGAATATGTTTTTACTATCAAATCAACCTTATCATCAAAGTTACTAGTTGACCTAGCGTTCACTTCCACATTCACATAGCCTAGCAACCTAGCATGTTCATTCTCACCACTGACTTCAACCTCAACATTCTTATTCTCTTCAAAATCTTTCTCACTATCTAAATCTTCACTAATTTTTATGCCTCCTTATCCTTACTCTTATCTACACCACTTCGTTTAATCATCCTCATTGTATTATCAAATCCAGAACATCTCACACAACGTGACATCTGAAAAATAAGAGTAATATAGTAAAAAATGTCTTATCATCATTATTTAACATAATAATTTCATTATTGTTATATTTACCGAAAAACTTTCTTGCTTGCCACTTAATAGTATCTCCTCTTATAGATATGGTACTAAATCCACAACTTTTCATAATTATAAATAAAATGTCACTTCTACAATCATATTTATAAGAAAAATATACTAAAAACATAGCAACTTACGCTAGTAAAATCAATAGTTGTAAATAATCTCTCAGTAGCATCATGTTTGATTGAAATCTTAGTCCGTTCCCAATGAAACAACCGGGGGATGCAATATAATGAACATGCATGTCCAAAGGAAGGAATTCTTTCATATAATCATGCCTGAATATATAAAGAGATCAATATAATAATATAAAAATATATCAAAATCGCACTTCAAAAATTTAAAACTTACCATCAAGCCAATAGTACAATCGTCTATATACATTTTGCTCCTAACCTTTTCTTTGCTATTACCGCTATGTAAGATAGTTTGGTAGCACAAAAATCTGTATGCTGCATCTCCCTATTAGTAATCAAAGGACCTTGTCAAGTTATCAATATAAGACATAATTATAAGTATCCCAGGTAAGTTTTGATATGATCAATCGGATTACATTAGGTTCTGTTGTGTTTGATGCCTTATATTTAAATGTGCATGAACTTAGGAGCACTAGAAGTCAAGCGAAAGATGCAACGGACGAGAAAGATGGCACGGGAAGCGAGTCGAAGGGCTTGGTGCATCTAAGGGATGAGAAGTTACGGAAGAGTACACCAGCGAATGAGAAGGACAGGCGCGACATATCTGAGGACAATAAGCCGGGGAGGAAGTCTGCTCGAGGAGAAGGTCGGAGTTGGGTTCAGGTGAGCTCAACTTCGGTTGACCGGAACATCACCCATGTCAAGAAGATCAACTTGGAGGTTGATCTGCCTACTGGAAGGTGCCTCCAATGCTGGAGGCACCCATGCGGCCCAAGGAGAAGGCACCTCCAATGCTATTGGAAGCACCCTCGCACCTCCATTGGAGACGCCTCCAATGGAGTTGGAGGTGCCCTCATGCCTCCAATGGAAAGAATGACCGTTGGTAAGGGATAAAGTTTTATCTACTTGGAGGCACCCTGGACTCTCTTGGAGGTGCTTCCAGCCAATGGTAACATTTTTTCAGGGGCTATAAAAAGTCTCCTTGGAGCTAGGAATTCAACATCAACTTTTGTATTCAATTCCTAGATATTTTCTGAGTTTTTCAAAGAGTATAAGAGGCTTCTCTGCTTTCAACGAAGCATATTTTTCCAGTGCTTTCATATGCCTTATAGGTTGTAACCAAGTAACCTCTGGTGTCTCTTGCCTATTTCTTTAAGTTGTTATTTCTTTTAATGCTAATTGTTTATGCTTAACTAACTTGTATCCTTGCTAAGTTCAAGCAAGAGAAAATTTTAACTTTGGTTTCAGGGCTATTCACCCCCTTCTAGCCGACCGCACTGGGACCAACAAATATAAATCGAGTGGAGTAGTTAATAATTGGAAAAACAATACAATTAAATATAAGATAAATAAACAGCCTTACAAAATCATCTACTTCAGAATCCTTCTCTAATCTAGCTAATAAACTCATATTATCAAGAATCGTGGTCCTATTTACATTGTCAACTTTTCCTCCAAATAGTCGAGCAACAAATTTGGACTCCATGCTCGCATCCAAATCAACCGGTTGCCCCCACATGGGCCAAACTAAGGACGATGCTAAACTCAATCGATGTGAATGGAACTACAGAGTGTTGTCACCAAATAAGAAAGAACGAGAAGGCAACTACTAAAATCTCTTTAAACCTAAATCTATTTTGATACTACTAATGAGCATCTTAGGCATCTCGAGCCATGGAGCAAGTGGAATGCTTTTAATCCTCTCTTTTTGTCTATTACCCAAATTTGGTAACACTTCATCCAATAGTTCCCTAAAATATATCGGTGAACAACGAGAATAAGATTGCTTGCTTCTCTTGCTCTTGCTTCCCGTAACCTTCTTTTATTTTTAAAGGTTCCTTTCCCATTTCTACATAAAAATAAATTAATAATTTAGCAAAAATAAATTAATTTATCAGTTATACCATCAAGTACAAAACATACAAAATTAGGTATCAAACTACTTAAATTGAGTACATTATTCAGTTTATTGATAATCACTACCTTTTAATCATTCAATTGAAGAAAATAAAACACAAACACATTCATAGAATTGCAACTAGAAATTCAAAATTCAATTTTTTTCAAACTAACAATATCGACTATACTAAAAATAGGAACAATTTAGCCAAAACTATTTTATTTATAATTCATACCATAAAGTATAAACTATGGAAAATTGGGCATCAAAGTGCTTAAATTGAGTTTATTATTCATTTTATTGAGGGATAATTCATTAAAATATTTCTAATGTTTCAATCATACCCCAATTATATCCCTAAACAAATAATGAAGATCTAAAGAATGCTTGAAGATCATTCATAACATAAGTAGCAAAAGCTTGGAATACATAACATAAGCATATATATTTATCTTGATACATCTATCAACCTTCAATACAAAAGAAAAAAACCTACTTAGTATCATCTCTAACACTAAGAGCTTTCAATTATTGTTGTATCTCGTCTAACATTCTTACAACCTTTAAACGATGGGTACGATGCTCATTTGCTAACTCTAACTGTGCATCCATAAGTTTGATTGGTCAGGTTTACTAGAACTCGAAGTGGTAGTTGAGGTTGATGCAAATGTTGAGCTCGAAGGTTTCTTCTCAGCACGGGTAAATGTGACAACTTGTTTCTCTTTGTATGTAATAAATGCTATTACTGTTTCTTCACTAGTTTTATAGCACTTATGTACAACTCCGCTAAATTTGTTAACTTGCATTTTTGTTTCTTCCCAAGTGATATAAATGCCAAGTTTCCATCCAACAAACACAACATATGTCTTTCCTTATAATTGCATCAAAATTTTCCCAACTTATTTCCAAAATACAATAAATAATCAAAAATTAAAATTGAAATAAAATGGCTCACCATATCCAAACTTATTTACTCCTCTTCCTTCTTCTCCTACTCTGTTTTGATGATCACGACGTGTTTTCCAGTCGGCTTGTATAGGGAAAAAATCGCGTGAGAAGCACATGCTCATTTCATTAATTATAAATAATGGAGTTAACAGGAAGGATATATTTAGGAACATTTAAAAAGATAAGAGACACATTAGATTCAAAGTAAAGAAGGTGTTGTGGTAAAATGATAAGGACCAAGGTTCTATTTATAACCTATTAGTCAAACTAGCCGTTTTGCTGGTGTGGCACCTCCGGGCACTTGGACCTGGTCCGGGCACCCCAGCTATGCGCCTTATTTTCTCGCAATGACTACTCAACGGTGCAATGATAAAAATTCATCTTTGTCCGAGTGCCTGAACTAGTCTAGGCACCCAGAGTGCTGCTGACATGGACCTAAACGTAATCCATAGCAACAAATCTGTGGCGAAATGCCTGTTCGGCACGAAGGCGGTTTGGGAGCCTAGACTTGGTCCAGGCACCTGGATAAGGTCAACTTAGAGTTGACTTTGTCTGGCTTCGACTTTGATCGTTTGGTGATTCTCCGACCATCCAGAGTTGAGCTGACCCGAATACAACTCTAGCCTTCTCTCCTCAAGCAATCTTCTGCCTTGGCTTCTTGTCCCTCGAAAGTACCGCACGCGTCCTTCTCATCCACCGGTGTACTCTTCTATAGCACCTCATTTCTTGGATGCACCGAGCCCGTTGATTCACTTTCCGTGTCATCTTTCTCGCTAGCTATGTCTTCTATTCGACTTCTTTTGTTTCTAAGTTGCTACATACTTAGACACAAGGATCAAATACAATAGGATCTAACTTAATCTGTTTGATTACATCAAAACTTATCCAGGATACTTATAATCTCTCTATTTCTGATGTGCATCAACCCAAATTAAAATTAGGGTAAAATAAATATAGAATTTATTTGAAAATAAATTGTCATGAATAATACAATTAAGTACAACTAAATAGGGTTACGTCCTAAATTTAACCCTCCAATCACCCCCTCCACCCTTCCTTTTGATCACATGAAAAATAGGGGTTAATTTTTGAAAAAAATCTGAATTTTTTTTATAAGGGTGATTAAAACGATACCCAACTTTGAGAAAATTTCCCAAAAATTATTTTTTAATATTCGAATTTCAAAGAATTAAAAGACGAACTTGTCAATAATAATTTAAATATTGTTTTAAAACTTCAAAACATTCAAAAAAAAATTTTAACAGCGTTAACTAGAAATATTCAAATTAGGATAAAAGATTTTGCAAAAATTATAAGTATATCTTAATAGATATAATTTGTTTAATATAGAAGTATGTACTTTTAGAGAATAGATATTTAAAAATATATTTTGATCTCTAAAATTCTTCCTAATTTTTATGAGTATGTAAGATTGAATATATATTTAAAAAAAATCAAAATGTTCATAATTAAAATTTCAAGAATTTTTAGTATTAAAAATTAATATTTTGGAAGAAAATTCATAGGAAATTTATTAATGAACAAAAAATTTGAAAATTTTTAATTTTACAGAATATCTACTTTCTTATCATTATAAACATTTTGAGCAAAAAATTATAACAAAAAGTTTGCATGAAAAATATTTTTTAAGTAAAAAAATTCTAACCTAGCAAATCATTAAATTAGTGAAAATTTAATCTAAACATGATTTTAAAACCTAATAAAGATTTCTACCTATTGGATTAATCAGGAATTTTCTTGGAATATATTTTCTCATGACTTTTCTAATTTGACCCTTATGATATCTAAAATACTAGTTAAGCCTTTGAAAATTTCTAAACTTTTTGAGCATCTGTGCATGAGTGATCCTTTTTTGATTTTTATATTTGATCCTTTAATTTTCCATTTTCAACTTTTAATTTATTGAAATCTTCTAATCGACATGATTTTACTAAAGTTACTTTTAATTCTTTTTTTTAATTTTCTATTTTTAGTTTACAAGAATTTTTAGAAATTTTTTTAATAAATTTATATAATTTATCGGGAGGTAAAGAACGTACCTCACTTATTGAACCAGTTTTGTTAGTAGACACTCCACCTTCATCGCTACTTTCTTCTAAATTATCTTCCCCTTCATCGATACTCATCTCTGATGAAGTCTCGTCATCTTTTTAGTGACTTGACATAAGTGCAAGTCCAGCATAGGTTTCAATATGTGATTCAGATGATGACGATTCGTCCCACGTCACCATTAGGTTCTTATGCTTCATTCGAGTTGGTCTTTTGTTCTAGTCTTTCTCCTTCAGTTTTGGACAGTTATCCTTGATGTGCCCTTCTTCATTACATTTGTAGCATTTAATCTTTCTTTTGATTCTAAGATGCTTCTTAGCCCATGACTTGTTAAAACTCACTACAACAAAAACATTAAAAGACAACGGTTAAAAACCGTTGTCGTAAGCCTTTAAAACCGTTGTAATTGGCAGTGTTGTTAAAAGTGGGGGGCTACGACAATGATTTTAAATCGTTGTCTTTGACTAAAAAGACAACAGTTTTGCAACGGTTTAAAACCGTTGTCTTTGAATGAAAAGACAACAGTTTAAAACCGTTGTTGTTTAGGTTATTTTTTTAATAACATTGCCCGTTACAATCATTTTTGGGCTACGACAATGGTTTTTAACCATTGTCTTTGAGGGTGATAGACAACAACAACTGTTTTAAACCGTTGTCTTTTAAATTATTATATTTTAGTGCCAATATATTATATTTCAATATAAATATATAATAAAGAATCATATTCACAAAAGAAAGAATATTCCTCACATCAATATCATTCAAAATGTTACTTATATAAGTATTACAATCACAAAAGAAGAAACATGTCTCATGTTTAAATAAAATTTATCTCAATACAAATAAACAAATAAGTTCCATTTATAACTAATGAACAATAGTCAACTAATGAATAATAGCCAACTAATGAACAAGTCCCATCACAATCTTCAACTTGTAGGATTTCATTGAACTCTTTTTTCTCACTTGCTGATTCTTTTTCAATCAGTATAAAAGAATTGGCAGCCACTGTTATAGCCTTGCATATAGCAAAATGAATAAAGCTCAATGGAGTGAATAGCTTCATGTAGCTGTAACCAAAAAATTGGGACAAGCATAGCTTAATGAAGATGATGTAAGAATTGGCAACAAGTTAATTCCAATAAACTGACCAGTCCTGCCCCAACATGATCACGAATGAAAGCTACATCCCTGTATCGCTCTTCCTCTATAGCTCTCTGTGGCAACAAGAGTGCTTAGAATATAAATTAAATACAATAAGTGCATAAGACAAGTTTCATACATTCATAATAGTCAATGCTGCTCCAACAATATCCTTTTTTGTAGCACCAGTTATGGCCAACTTTAGCTTTGCAGCTTCTCCATAATCCTCTCTTAAAATAGCCTCATTCAATTGTGACTGAAATAAGGCCATCACATAGCATGAAACTGTCAGCAAAACTAAAGCCACAGTGGTATGAACAAAATTGTACACTAGAACATAATAAACTTGACTCTAACAAGAGGAAATCAAGTTTGGTATATTCAGTTAAGCTTCAACTTCTAATTTAGTGGTGTTGTTTGTGCTACTCTCTTTGGGCATAACAAGCCAGAGTGACCATGGTCCAAAACTTTGAACAAGACTAATTTTACGAGCCAGTTGATGGCCTATACCATGTGAATCATTTTCATATAACCTTTACAAACCTATAATAAGATCTGAACTAACATTGGCATAAACCAAATTGTGCTAACTATACCAATTTTATGGATCAGTATAACTGTTAGAACCAGCTGATATCATTTCAACTCATCACAAGGACTCTTTGAGGGTTTTTTACACTGTTTAAGTTATTTTATACTTCTAAACTCAAACATTTCTTATCTGATTCCCTCGCTCTTTACAATATTCCACTCAAATGGCTGATTCTCTTAATTGATTAATCACAAGCAGATGCACAAGATGACTGACAATGAAATAACCATGTAATTGAACATAAAAGTAAAACAATTTTCTTTATAAATAAATATTAACCGACCCAACTCCACCACCAATCTGAAAACATCAATCGAAGACTAGAAGATTTTACCTTTAAGACGGAAACAAGTTTCTCGTGTTCTTCAATCTCCGTAAAATGTTGCTTCCACCTCTCCCAATCCCACTCCTCCCCATTTTCCTCGACCGTAGTCACCTTCTTCTCCTCCTCTGTAATGCAACCAACAAATTTGGATGGATGACGCCTCAAGACACAATTGCATTAAAATACAAAAGAAAATCAACTTTTTTCCTGATCCAAAAATCTTAACCTAACGTTTACATAACTACACTTCATCAAATGAATGTACATAGTAGAATACTAGTTTGTTTGTGTTGCATATAAAGCAAAAAAAAAAAAAAAATACAACCTAGTTACTAAAGAATGATCAAACATATGGTTTATTGGTTGCACAATAAGGGCACCATCAACTCCTGCCTCTGACATGCACTGGAAGAAAAGGCAAATATGTCAGGGATTTTTTTTTTCATTTAAGAGCATTAAATAAGTTACAACAAATCACATATGATTGATTGCAGCAAGACAACTTGGAGTCTGACCACCAGATGGTATTGTAAGAAATGGTAGTTCTTCCTTCTATCACTTTATTCTTAGCAAAGATGAAGAGTATATTCAATAAATTGCTCCACAATGTGATATACAATCATTCTCGAACAAAAAAAAGTAATGTATCAGTAAACTCACGATTACTGGTAGGCTGGGGGTCCTAAACAAGTATTACAAATAGTTCTTTTACTGAATATATAGCAAATCTAACTGTGAAAAAATTGGAATGTGAAGATATCAACAATACAGTACTATTAGGCAAAGTATCAAACAAGTATCAACAAAATACAGTTCCTTTTAATAATGCATAAAATGCTATTATATCGCCAATTTATCAACCATGACACTGGATCAATAATTCCAATAATGTGCACAAGGATAAATAGATAATATGAGACAGTTAGATTGTTTGAGTTTGGAACAACATAGGAATGACTGATTTCCAGCAATAAAATTCTAAAAGACCAAATCTCAAACGTCCAACATAGTTGGTGAAAGACCATAGATTCATACGTCAAATGTCAAACACACAACTCGTCGTACTAACCTAAAACAGAACTCCAACTTAGGGCAGCTAAATTCTTCACCTATTATTGCTTCAAACCGACTTCCTTAACCCCAGAGATTATTTGAAACTCCTATCCAAAAAAATCCAAGTGCCTTGAGCAAGAAATCAGCATCCCCAGGGATGGAAGGCTCCCGACCAGGAAAATAAGGGTAATTCTCTGCAGCCTACATGCCAAGGAGGAATCATCAGCATCGAATTCTTTGTTCTTAGAGGTTTGGATTGTAGGTTATTTTCTTTGTAACGACTTGGATGCTGAGATCTCTAGTTATGGTATCATCTCCTAGAAGCCAACATGACTACATGAAAGGCAAGCAAGGTCATGGATTCTAGTGAGTACTTAGATAGACTTGAACCTTCCTATAGTATCATCTCTAGTTATGGTACAATCATTTTTCAGAAACTTAAAGGGAAGTTGTTGATGTAGTTGTACTTGAGTTGGACTCATTTTAATGTGTTGGCAAAATCTATGACATTATGTTTAAGTTGGACAAAACTTCTATATCCTCAAGCTTTAATCCATACAACAAACTTTAATGAGAAAAGTAAATGACCAAATTAAAGATAAAAATATGTTATAACTACATGCGCAAAAGGAAAAAAAAAAACATATTCTGATGCATAAAGCAGCTGGTCAACAAAACATGCACTTGTCTAAGAGTTTTCATACCTGATACAGAGCATGACTTAACTCTTACCTAGTTGTGTGTAATTGATTCTCAAGTGCAAAATTAGATAGCATCAGAGCATCTTATTCATGTTTCAGCAGAAGAAAAACAACATTAAATTCCTTAAGGATTAATACATTGACTGTAAAGTATAAAGAAGGATTATTCTAGAAAATTAGTGATAGGATCGAGTAGCGCGATAGAGGGGGGGGGGGGGGGGGGGGAATATCACTTCTTTTTAAAAACTATTCTTTTCTTTTTAAGTCAGAATCGTGCAGCGGAAAATAAGAAATGAGACACAATCGTTTACTTCGTTCGGAGCCTAGATCGACTCCTACTCGAAGGCCCGCGGTCCTTGACCACACCGATGGGCAAAACACTATAATCCTTCTTTCCGAACTCCTTGGAAAGAAGTGAATCGTACAAGTACAGATATGTAAGATAGTAACACTTCTACTATCTTACAGAATTAAAGTACAGGACAAAAATAAAGCTATACCGACAATTGCATAATTTAAGTCATAGCTCGGTCGGCAATCGGATGAAGTCGCTTGCAAATTTGATGAAGACTTGTAGCGTGGCAGATTGAAAACGAGCACAAGGGTTGATCAAAAAAGTTGTTTCCGCCTCTGTCTTTGAGCCTGGTTTTATAGGAGTACTGAGGGTTCGGTCGACCGATCCCCTGTTCGATCGACCGAACCAGCTTCGATCACCTCCAGCTGGCAATCTGACGCTGGCTCGTAATTATGCTTTAATTTGCCTTCAATGGTTCGGTCGACCGAACCCTTTTATAGGTCGACCGAACAAGGTTTTTCCTTGTTTGCTGAAATCTGCCGAGATCACTCTTTAATGTTGATTAAATGCTGATTGGATCGGTCGACCGATCCTCTTGTTCGGTCGACCGATCAACCCTTCTTTCCTTTGCTTGCTGATTCGGTGCTGATGAACTGGCTTGCGAGTCAACAGGTTCAGTCGACCAAACTTACCTTTCGGTCGACCGATCAAGCTTCGACCGGACTCTGGCTCAGTTCTGATCTGGACTAACTTCTGTGCTGATCTTACTTGGTTCGGTCGACCGGTCCTCTGGTTCGGTCGACCGATCCGCCTAGACCTGCAAAACAGTGTTAGAACAAAAAACACCCTGCAACACAGATGTTAGCATAACAGTATAATAATGCATGAGTAATAAAAGAACAGTAGAACTGTTCTTGATCTCAACTTGGAAACCTTCGCGGTTTTTTCAGTTGGATCAGCGGCCTAAAGTTGTTCCCTTCGGGAACCCGACCTCACTGTCGCTCCGCCAGTTTGCTTACCTCAACCTACCTGCCAAACTTTGATCCTTCAAATCTAGTTTGGACTTCTCACTCAACCTTGATCGGCTCCCCAGGACTTTTCCTTTGATCTTCGGTCCTTCAGACCACTCGATCACACTGCCAAGCTTTGTCTCCCCCCAACCTTCTTGGACTTTCACCTGGGTTCCACGATCTGCTAAGATTTCTTCTGCCTAGCCTCCAACTAGGTCTTTCCCGGTTGAGTAAACATTCTGCACACTCAGTAAACTTGTTAGATCACAACAAGACTTAACTTGAACCTTTGACAACATCAAAACTCAGGTTTGATTCTGGTGCAGTTTGCACCAACAATCTCCCCCTTTGTGATGTTTGGCAACCAAGGTTCAAAGTTAAGTTTAAGAATATGCAACAGGTAAATAAACAAGCATACAAATATGCAACAAGTAAATAAACAAGCAATTTAACTTTTAACTCACCCTTTGAATTAACTAACTCTCCCCCTGAATTCACTATCTCTCCCCCTTTGACACACATCAAAAATAGGGGCAGAACAAAAAACAAGTAAAGTTAGAATAGACTAAAAAAAATATACTAAGTCAAGAAACAATTCAAAAATTATATGTTGAAAATAATTTTTAAGTAAAAAACCTTGAAAAATTTATATTTTGTAAGAATTTTTTTTAAAATATTAAGGCAAGAAATAGTTTGAAAAATTCTAAAATTATATGTTAAAAAAATGAAATATTAAGTAAATGAAAACATTTTATATATATTATTTTTAAAAAAGAATAAAAGTTTAACAACATTTTTTTTTAAAAAAAATATATATTAAAAAAAACTAAAGCAAGAAATATTTTGAAAAATTCTAAAATTTTAAATAAATTAAAGCATTTGAAGTTTAAATGAATAAAATAAATTTTTAGGAGAATGAATTTCTGAAAAATTTGATCAAAATAGTATAAGCCTAAAAACTTGTTTTGAAGCTCCCCCTAAAACTGACAAATTCCTAAAGTCCAAGCATGGATATAAAAAAACTAAGGAAAATTTAACCTTATGATGAAATGTCCAACCCTTGTCCAAGGCTAGCTATCACAAGATAGTAGCAATTTGACTCAGGTTGGTCAATTTGAGCATTTTAGAACTAGCAAGGTTTTACTTACTAGTTAACTCAAATTGATCAATGTTTGTTATTTAAAGCCCAGATTTATAGCGATGCACTGACATAAGCATCTGAAATCTAGGGTTAGGACCTAAGCATCTCACTCATTCTAAGTTATCAAACAAGGGATCCTACTGTGCTTGTGAGATGCTGGCTCCTAGAACTATAGGAATATGCAATTCTACGGTAAGACCTAGACTATTCCAGAAAATAAATTTAAAGAATTTTGAAAACAAAAATTTTTGAAATGGGGATTTTTACAAAAATAAATTTGAAAATTAGACTAGATAGTAATTTTCATAATCAAAGAATCTATTCTACAAAATTTATCAAAAACTACTAAAGACTGGAAAAAAGAAACACTGAAGATTAAACATAGTCATAATTCAAGGTAAGTAATAGATACAATAAGTCACAAAAGATAAATCCTTAAATCACTCATCCTCATCCTCATTATCTCTCAGATAATCAAAAATCCTCTGCTGCTCCTTCTGTAATGCATCAGTACGTTCTATCATCTCATGACGAATATCAACAACTTGTCCCTGAAGAGAGTTGTACTGATCATCCATTTTTGTTTCCAATGAGTCAAAGCGACTGAAAATATCATTTCGCAGACGGGTAAAGAAGTCACTAGTTGGAGGAGGAGGAGGAACATATGAACTGCTTTGAGGAAAATCGAAGAAGGGTGTCATGGCAAATCCAGGATCAATGACCACAGGAGGAGGCGCAGTAACAGGAACCGGATCATCCTCATCAATAGGATCGTCAACAACCGGTGGGATGTAGTGTGGATGTGTTCGTTTGTACACAAGGCCTTCGGCGCTTGTCTTAATCCCAACCAAGGATAATTGCCTAACCCCGACAAGATCCAGACAACTCAATCAACTCGCCTCGATGAACTCCTACTCCAAGATTGGCAATATAAACAGTAAGAACATGACACTGAATTATATGAACCTTAAGTGAAGTATTGTACCCTGAATAGTAAATGATAGATCTGAATACCCAGTAGCCTAGGTCAAAGTCTAGTCTGTGTTTAAGGGCGTACATCAGAAAAAGATGAACTGGACGCAAAACGCCCTGATCTTCAGATGATAAAGGATAAACACAAGACACAACCATCTTATAAAAAGCGCTATCTCTTGGACTAAGAGGTACAGTTGACATTTTTTAGGACGAGGTCCCTCAAAGAAGTCAACATACATGAGGTCTAAAGTCAGATGAGAAAAAGGAGCAGGTAATGGATCAGGAAGAGACTTACTAAAAAAGATACGGTTAACTGACGGTCGGATCGGTAGAAATCGAAGAAACATGTCAAGATCAAACAACATGTCTCGAGTAGCAACTCTAGTCCTAAAATGATGGGGATCAAGTTCGCACAAGTTGTGGTAAAATTTCGAACAGAGAATAGGATTGTATGCATGTCTACAAAAGATGACGCTATCAAGTTGATAGTGTTGATTGATCTCTATGACCTCAGGACAAAAGGTGTGATAGAATTGGAGATCCAAACAACGAGTACCGATAACCTTAAATTTTTTATTAGGAAAGGATAGACGCAATTCTTCGGTAGAAAACCTAGGATCTTGGCTAGGATTAAGAGAGCTAGCCTCGTGCAATAGCTCTACTTTTCTCACTGTAAAAAAAATAAATAATAATGCAATAAGTAACTTGTGCAAAAATATTAAAAGGAATAGAATAAAAGAAAGTTACCGAGCCATTTTCGGATGGGAAGAGGCTGGAATCGGCGAATAGTATAGGAGATAGAAGAGTGGAAGAATGGATTTGGATGAGTTGTGAGGGTTGCTAGCTTCTGCTTTTATAGAAGATGACCGGTCGACCGATCCCTTAAATCTCTCGTCCTTTTGACCGGTGAGCAGACGTTCGGTCGACCGATAAAACGGTTCGGTCGACCGGAACTTTAATTTTGGCACGGATACAGGGTAGTTGAACAGATGAGAGTTATGTTTTCGGTCGACCGATAAAATGGTCCGGTCGACCGAATAATTGAATATTCATCATGTGGCATATTAAAAGAGTTCGGTTCGGTCGACCGAACCGATTGTTCGGTCGACGGATAATTAATAAATTTTAATTAAGTTTAAAATAATTTTAATTAATTTTTAAGTTTAAAAGAATTTTAATTAAGTTTAAAATCATTTTAATTAAGTTTAAAATAATTTTAATTAAGTTTAAAATAATTTTAATTTTTAAAATAATTTTAATTAAGTTTAAAATAATTTTAATTAAGTTTAAAATAATTTTAATTAAGTTTAAAATAATTTTAATTAAGTTTAAAAATAATTTTAATTAAGTTTAAAATAATTCTAATTAAGTTTAAAATAATTTTAATTTAGTTTATTTTAATTAAGTTTAAAATAATTTTAATTTTAAAATAATTTTAATTAAGTTTAAAATAATTTTAATTTAGTTTAAAATAATTTTAATTTAGTTTATTTTAATTAAGTTTAAAATAATTTTAATTTTAAAATAATTTTAATTAAGTTTAAAATAATTTTAATTTAGTTTATTTTAATTAAGTTTAAAATAATTTTAATTTTTAAAATAATTTTAATTAATTTTTAATTAATTTGGTTTGAATTAGATTATATTTGAATTTAGTTAGGTTTGAATTAAGTTTTAAATTGAATTAGTTTGAATTATATTAAAATTAATTTAGTTCAAATTAGAATTAATTTGAAAGAGGTTATTGAACCCATGTTAGATTCAAACTTAGCTTTGGGTTAATCAAGCAGACGTCCTAAGGATAAGTTTCAGTTCAGTGGCGAGGCATATGTCCTACTTGAATATCATTAGACCACTTGCTGAAGACTTTTCAAACTGTTCCTGCCCAAAAAACTTAATACTAAATTTTGGTCTAACTAGCCCATGTTTGACTGGGGTAGCTTTGGTCAGATCCACTAAGTCTAGTGCACTAGATAGAATTCCATATTCAACCTAGACATGCCTTCGACAGAGTTTCCTTGACGTACTATCATCCCAATCCATTCCGGTGCTATGTTATAGGGTTTGGTAAACCTTTTTCATCTAACCGTTCTAATAATCCTAATCCTAAGTATTGAGTTTAGTTTAAGTTGGTTGGATTGTTTTTCTAGTTGCTCCCCCTGAGTCATAGCTTAGATAAGGTCTATCTAAGTAATGAATTTGACTCTTAGGGACCAAGTAGTGGTTTGATTTGATTGGTTTGGTTAAGTGTTTTGTTTAAACCCATGCTTGGACTTGACTTCTAACATTTTGACTGATTAGAGACATGTATGATTTGTTTTGTTTTGTTTGGTTTATAGCCAAGCCCCGATTTGTTGTACACGGCTCGTTGCGATCCAAGTACCATATTTAGACACTTGGATCCCATTTCGAACCTTTCAAAAGTTTTCTTGAGTCGCTCGACTTGACCTTTCAAATCGGAATTTTCTTTCTCGAGTTTTTCAACTTGAGTTGAAGTTCCGACTTGAACTTGGTTAGTCGAGTCACTCAAGCTAACTTGTTGCTTAAGGTGGTCTATTTCCTTAAGTAACAAGTTATTTTGTTTTTCCGATTTTGCTATTTTTTTAAACAAACATTTAACTACTTTAAGCAAATTTGACTTTGAATAAATCGTTACCATATTTGGATCTTTCGATCCGGGGCTTCTCTCGGAATCGAGGTCGATCTCGGACTCGTATTCTTCGTCGGACTCGGACTCGGAATCTTCGTTCCTTGCCATAAATGCAAGGTGACTTGAGTGCTTCGTTTGCTCCGTGTCGGATTCGTCAGAAGAGGTTTCGTCCCAAGTCGCTTGAAGTGCCTTCTTCCGTCTTGTCGATTTGGGTCGTTCTTTTTTCCGATTTGGGCATTCGTTTTTTGAAATGTCCCTTTTTGTTGCATCCATAACAAATCATTTCTGATTTGTTTTGGATCTGGTTCGGTGGAATCTTTTTGGTATTTCTTCTGAACTTTTTCTTAGTCAACAATCTTGTGACCATGTTGACTAGTTCTTCTTCGTTTGTTGAATCTGAGTCTGACTCGCTTTCAGACTCGATCTTCGTTTTTGATTTTGTCTCTTTGCTTGAACCTGCATACAAAGCAACTCCTTTCTCGACATGGCTCATGTTAGATTGCTCGTGTAATTCCAACTCGCAAAACAATTCGTCTAACTTAAGAATTGAAAGATCTTTGGAAACTTTGTATGCATCTACAATTGATGCCCACAAAGCATTCCTCGGAAAAGCGTTCAGAGCGTACCTTATCGTGTCACGATTTTCGAGTTCGTATCCGATCAGGTGAAGACCGTTGAGGATGTCTTTCAGTCGGGCGTGCAGTTGCGAGGTCGTCTCTCCAGGAAACATTTTTATATTAAGTAAATTATTTAAAAAGAAGATCTCGTTTGTTTACCTTTCAGTCGTTGGTTCCTTCGTGTAATTTGATTAGTGAGTCCCACAAGTCTTTGGCGTTGTCATAGGGACCAACTCGGTTCAATTCCTCCATTGTGAATCCACACTGAATGGTGTTGATCGCCTTGTAATTTAGTTGTGCCTTTTTGACCATTTGTGGAGTCCATTCTTCCGGTTCTAGAGTTGTTCCGTCCTTCGTTGGAGGAGTATAACCTTTCAAGATTGTGAACCAGAGCTCGATGCCGGACTTCAGGAAACACTCCATCCTATTCTTCCAGTAGCTAAAGTTTTCTCCTTTGAATAGTGGAGGTCGAACCGTGCTATACCCTTCTTGATATGAATTCGACATCCTTGCAAAGCACAGATAAAAAAAAATATTTCCAAGACTTTTGTCTTGGGATTAGTAGTGCTTGAAAAAATAGAGATAATAAAAAATATTAAAGAAATTTTAAGAAAAGAAAAGATTTTAAAGATGCTTAGAAAATCGGTTAAGAAATTTCAGAGCTAACCTGGCTCTGATACCAATTGATAGGATCGAGTAGCGCGATAGAGGGGGGGTGAATATCGCTTCTTTTTAAAAACTATTCTTTTCTTTTTAAGTCAGAATCGTGCAGCGGAAAATAAGAAATGAGACACAATCGTTTACTTCGTTCGGAGCCTAGCTCGACTCCTACTCGAAGGCCCGCGGTCCTTGACCGCACCGATGGGCAAAACACTATAATCCTTCTTTCCGAACTCCTCGGAAAGAAGTGAATCGTACAAGTACAGATATGTAAGATAGTAACACTTCTACTATCTTACAGAATTAAAGTACAGTACAAAAATAAAGCTATACCGACAATTGAAGAATTTAAGTCATAGCTCGGTCGGCAATCGGATGAAGTCGCTTGTAAATTTGATGAAGACTTGTAGCGTGGACAGATTGCAAACGAGCATAAGGGTTGATCAGAAAAGTTATTTCCGCCTCTTTCTTCGAGCCTGGTTTTATAGGAGTACTGAGGGTTCGGTCGACCGATCCCCTGTTCGGTCGACCGAACCAGCTTCGATCACCTCCAGCTGGCAATCTGACGCTGGCTCGTAATTATGCTTTAATTTGCCTTCAATGGTTCGGTCGACCGAACCCTTTTATCGGTCAACCGAACAAGGTTTTTCCTTGTTCGCTGAAATCTGCCGAGATCACTCTTTAATGTTGATTAAATGCTGATTGGATCGGTCGACCGATCCTCTTGTTCGGTCGACCGATCAGCCCTTCTTTCCTTTGCTTGCTGATTCGGTGCTGATGAACTGCCTTGCTGAGTCAACAGGTTCGGTCGACCGAACTTACCTTTCGGTCGACCGATCAAGCTTCGACCGGACTCTGGCTCAGTTCTGATCTGGACTAACTTCTGTGCTGATCTTACTTGGTTCGGTCGACCGGTCCTCTGGTTCGGTCGACCGATCCGCCTAGACCTGCAAAACAGTGTTAGAACAAAAAACACCCTACAACACAAATGTTAGCATAACAGTGTAATAATGCATGAGTAATAAAAGAACAGTAGAACTTTTCTTGATCTCAACTTGGAAACCTTCCTGGTTTCTTCAGTTGGATCAACGGCCTAAGGTTGTTCCCTCCGGGAACCCGACCTCACTGTCGCTCCTCCAGTTTGCTTACCTCAACCTACCTGCCAAACTTTGATCCTTCAGATCTAGTTTGGACTTCTCACTCAGCCTTGATCGGCTCCCCAGGACTTTTCCTTTGATCTTCGGTCCTTCAGACCTCTCGATCACACTGCCAAGCTTTGTCTCCCCCCGACCTTCTTGGACTTTCACCTGGGTTCCACGATCTGCTAAGATTTCTTCTGCCTAGCCTCCAACTAGGTCTTTCCCGGTTGAGTAAACATTCTGCACACTCAGTAAACTTGTTAGATCACAACAAGACTTAACTGGAACCTTTGACAACATCAAAACTCATGTTTGATTCTGGTACAGTTTGCACCAACAATTAGGATAAGGACAAGCGTGTTATGACTACCGCATGCTCCCATCTCCTGTGTTCTGATTACCTCTTCTAACAGAACACCTGTGACAAAAGTCTTCCATGAGTTACAAGAAGACAATTCAGGTCAAACTTCAAATGATTAGGTATTAGATTATTGAGGTGGATATATGCTTGCTCTCTGTTTGCTTTAATGTGGATCCAACCAATGTCCCTCATTATCCTAAAAACCTACAAAAGCACCATGGTTCTGCATATATTAGTTGATACTTTGCTAGAATTTGAGATTAAATAAAAACTGGGAAATCATCTCACTGAAGCTTGAACATTAGAACACACACTACCTAGCATGTAGAAAGTGATTAAAACATGATTGATAAATAAGGACCGTTTTGATTGCACAGAATAGAACAATAACAAATTCGATGAACCTCACAAAGTTACAACATTTGTAGTTACAAAATGACAAGGTTCTTGCGAATCAAGATTTGTAGAAAAAATATCACTGTTTGATTATCCTTCCAGCCAATACAATTGCTCACACAATTAGATTTTCCCTAAGCCTTTTGATTAGCATAAAGCAACGCATTGAATCGAACCTACCTCACGATGTCCGTGATTTAAAGCCCGAGATAAGCTCAAAACTCAATGGAAACACATCGCATAGTAAATCTTCAATTCTTCACCCTAGATATCGAGAATCAAATATAGCCAACAAGGTAGCCAAAACATGGTAATCAAGGAGACTCATCCAACAGCTCATCCTCAAAAATTTTGTAGGTAGAGTGTAATAAATGCTCAATTTCTTACAATAGAACGATTGGATATTTTCAACAAGTAACCTCACCTACTAAGACTAACACCTGAGCATGTTTTCTTTGCAAAGCAAGAGACATCAAAATTATGATATTTAACCATACGACTGCGGGCAAAATCCTAAAAGGCATGGTACAATAATCAATATTTGGAATTAGGTAAAAGTGTCCTAACAATTAAAGTGCAGTAAGAATTTAAACAAGAAATAAACTTCTGTGACATAATATATATATATATATATATATATATATATATATATATATATATATATATATATATGTGTGTGTGTGTGTGTGTGTGTGTGTGTGTGTGTGTGAACTTAGATTATTTATCATTTCTAAGTGTCTTCCAAATCCTTATAGTAGCATAATGGTAGGAAAAGAAGTAAGTTTGATAAATATACCCAAAAAAAAAGGTCAAATTGCTTAGATCCCTTGTTAAATCTTGGAAGGATAATGGAAAAAATTTTGCAAAATTCTATGGAAAATGCGTTCCATTTCAAAAATTAGCTCAGAATATGTAACTTGCTCTTATTTTTGTGTAACTCAACTTCCATTCACTAGGAAGCAGCACGCAGCCAAGCAAGCGCGCAAAACCACGATTTTAACATAACCGCAAAAAAAAAATCTAGAGGGAGTTGCAATTATGCCGCGCGAACGAGGATTGTGTATCAAAATAAATATACTCCAAAAGGGGGCAGGAGATCCTCAAGCTACAATCCAGAGCGAGAACAGCAAGCGGCGACAAAAATCATATACAAGGAATGAGGAGGTGACCTGGGCGACGTAGAGGAAAGAGATAGACCGAGGGTTGCGGCCAGCGGCGAGGGAGGAGGTCGCGGCTGGAAAGGCATAGGAGATGCTAGGGAAGATTCCTCAAATATGCTCTCGCAGAGAGAAGGGTGACAAGATCGAAGAAAGGAGCAAGCGTTACATGAGGAGAAGGGAAGATTCCTCTGGGTAGAGGGTGGGGTTAGTCGTAAATGGACTTTTGCTTCAAGAGAGAGGGAAAAGAACCTGTACCTTGACCTTGCGATGGATGTGGTTTGTTTAGTCAGATGCAACTATTCGATTCCGACGGGAACAAGAAAGCGAGCCATGGGAGATGCTCGCTTCGTTGTGGAGGAAGATCTAGCAGGATGGAGTGAAGAGATTGTATGAGGAAAGGGAAAGAAAAATTACTTAGCTAGGTTTGGGAGCACGAAGGGGAAAACAAGGCGCCGAAAAGATTTGCGGAGAGAGGGAAAGTAAAACTGCGAGGGGAAATGACGAAACAAATAAAGTCAAAGACAACGGTTTATCAAAACCGTTGTCGTAGCCCCTAAAAAAGCGCTTAAAGACAACGGTTTTAGATAACCGTTGTAAAATGCGTTGTTGATTTTAAAAAAAATTGCTCAACGACAACGGTTTTCACAAAACTGTTGTCTTTTGTATTTTATGGGAGCTCAAAGACAACAGTTTTAGATAAAACCGTTGTCTTTTACCAAATTTACAACAGTTTCATCTAAAATCGTTGTCTTTGTGGTGTTGTTGTTTAACATTTTTGTTGTAGTGACTGTTAGAGTTTTAACTGTTAGATGCTTCTTCGTCCTTCTTGTTGGCTTTTAATGTCAAGTTTTGACTTAGCTCTTTTTCTTTTCTTATACCTACACATCTAGACTCGTGTAATTCTAATGTAGAGAATAAATCTTCTAAAGTACACTTACCTCTAGATCCTCTGAGATATAGTAAACAATACTATTGAAGTCCACTCTGGAGTACTAGGAAAAGCGTTAAATGCATAACGAACTCAGTCTCGATTTGTTACCGATT
This sequence comes from Zingiber officinale, assembly GCF_018446385.1. Lineage (NCBI taxonomy): Eukaryota > Viridiplantae > Streptophyta > Magnoliopsida > Zingiberales > Zingiberaceae > Zingiber > Zingiber officinale. The sequence continues at coordinate 21,753,410 of NC_055988.1, forward strand.
TGTTGAGGTTGGTAAGTCCGGTGATTAGCTCCTTGATCTTCATGTGTAGATGAGCCAGTGTCTCTCTTTTTTCCATTCGAAGGTTTGTCAACTGGCTTCGAAGGATGTCCTATCTTGCTAGCTTTGCTTCTGATGTGACTTCATGAAACTCCAAGAACTTCTCCCATGGTTCTTCAGCTGAGGTGTAGCTTCTGATGTAGTTGACTTCTTAACACCCTTAGTAGGTGGTATTCCGCTTTACTGTTGGCTACAAAGTCATTTTGCTCCTTCTTCATCCAAAGGTATTCTTCTTTTTCTTCTCCTTGTTGATCCTTGGGAACTACAAACCATATTTGAGTATTAAAAAAATTTCAAAATCAAGTTTTAGAAATACCTCCATTCGGTGTTTATAGTGTATGAACTCTCCCTCAAACTTTGATGGGTAAATACTTGGTCCGACCATCGTCTCCATGCTTTAGCAGGGGATTAATCTTTCTAGAGTGGTCTGGGCTCTGATATTAATTGATGGTCCCATGCGATTGGCAATAAGGGTGAATTGCCTAAAATTACAGTATACACTTCCTTGATCTTTCGATTAAGTTAGACAAACACTTAATAAATGAAAGCTGAAATGCATAAAAAGGAAATGCGAGACAATCAGATTTACTTAGTTAGCAATCATAAGATTGATAGTCCAAGGCAATGTTAGCTCACTAAGATCTCCTTCCACGAGTGAATCATCGAAGGTAGAGAAGCAATAAAATAATAGATTTGAAGTACAGAAGGTGTTGTGGTGAAATAAAGAGGACCAGGACTCTATTTATATCCTACTAGTCAAACTAACCATTTTGCTAACGTGGCATCTCCGGGCGCCTGGACCCGATCTAGGTGCTTGGACTCGGTCTGGGTGCCTGGACCCGATCTGGGTTCCTAGACCCAGTCTAGGCGCCCCTAGCTATGCACCTTATTTGCTCACAACAGCTAGTCAATGGTGCGATGATAAAAATTCATCCTTGTCCTTGCGTGTGGACTAGTCTGAGCACCTGAAGTGCTGCTGACGTGGACCCGAACGTGATCCACAGCAACAATTCTACGATGAAGCGCCTGTTTGGCACCAAGGTGGTTCGGGCGCCCAAACCCTCTCTAGGCGCTTGGACTTGGTCCATGTGCCTAAAGGTCAACTCAGAGTTGACTTTGTTCAACTTCGACTTCGACGATCGCTTGGGTGATTCTCCAACCATCCAGAGTTGAGCTCACTAGAACCCAACTCTAGTCATCTCTCCTTGGGCAGTCTTCCACTCTGGCTTCTTGTCCTTCGGAAGCACCATACACGCCCTTCTTATCTGCTGATGTACTCTTCCACAACACCTCATCCCTCGGATACACCAAGCCCATCGACTCTGTTGGATCAAGATGCACTTGAGGGGGGGGGGGGGGGGGAATCACATGGTTTTTAAAAAACTTTTTCTTTTTCTAATTTAAAAATAAAGTACGTGTAGCGGAAATAAGAACAGAAAAGAAAAAGGACAAGACCATAAGAGATTTTACTTGGTTCGAAGCCTTCGGTGACTCCTACTCCAAGACCCAAGTCCCGTCGACCTATTGACGGGTAATCTACTAAAAACCTCTTCCGAAACTACCAGAAGAAGGGATTGAATACAATAGAATCGGAAGAGTGTAACAAGCTACACTTTCCGTTTACAGAAATTAAGTACAGAACTTTAATTTTTGTTACCAAACACTTTTATACATAATCATCTTGAGCTTGGTGTTTGGATGACTTCTCGGTGGCAGTCAGGCATAGTAGAGTCATAACAAGGCACCAGCAGGAAGTCAGAGCAGTCAAAAAATCAATCGAACGTGTAGAAGCTTGTATAGAAGTTGTTGATTAAAGCTTAGTCGAGACACCCTTATAAAGAGTGTGGAAGGTGCCTTCCATAGCCTTGAAGTCGTCTTCCACAAGCAAAATCCTATCCTGAAATCACTGCTCTTTATCTATGATGAGGTATGAATTTTATCCTTTAGAAGGCACCTTCCAATGCTTGAAGGCGCCTCGGGTACTGTTCACCGAAGACCTTTTTACTTCTTTTGCCTTGCAAGTTAGGTTAGTCCAACATGATAATATGTAACCTATAAAACAAGGTTAACACAAAAAAATATGATTAATATATGACTTAGACCCTGTCCTCTAGACTAGGATCTAGTCAGAGTCTCAATTTAGATTTCTAAAATAGACCTAAATTTGACCGACGCCTACTATCCCCTCAACCGAGGCGCGTCGTCACTTAGTCACTCTCGTCTAGTAACTTACCTTCACTTACCATGTATCAAGTTACCTTCTTGATGTTAATTTGACCCAAAGGTCTTCCTGCCATAATCACAAATCCGGACTTCACCACTCGGGAATCCCACATCCCGATTTCTTAACGGAATCACACATTCGGACTTCGCCACTCGGGAATCGCACATCCCTACTGGACCTCCTGCCTGGTGTCAGGTCCTCTTGACCTGTCAAGTTAGTTAATCCTGCACACTTGGTAACAAGGTTAGATCATGATAATACCTAATTTAACTCACTTATTATTCATCAAAACCTGAGTTAGACGATTAGTGTAAATTGTACCAACAATCTTCCTTTTTTGATGCAATAACAACCTAGGTTAAAATTAAGAAAAGATATGCAAAAAAAAAAGTAATGACAATTGATTCAAGAGAAAAAACTTAAGTAAGATCAATTGCTATTTTATTCTCTTAATCATTTTAGGGTTAATGTTTTCAAGATCAGTTGCTATTTTCTTATATTTAACCCTTACCCTCCCCTTTGGCATTAATAAAAAAAAATACAGATAAATGTAGCAAATTATGAAACTTTTATTAAGTAAAAAACCTTCAAAGTAATTATAAAAATCTACAGATTTATTAGAGGGAGGAGTTAACTAAAATTTTGCAAGAAATTTTCAAAAGGATTTTAACACTTTTAAAGTGTTTTCAAGGAGATCTGGTTAAGAAAAATAAGTTTAAAAACATCTTCAAAATAGCAGTCAAGCAAAAAAAAGTTTGCAAACAAGTTTTTTCAATACCTTTTTCAAAACAATTTGCAAAAGTAGTTTGGAAAGTGTGATTTTGTAAGAAAAAATTTTGTATAGAGTTTGTCAATTTAATTTAATTCTTTTTAAATTAATTTGGAGACAAAATAATTTTTCAAAAATGATTTTCAAAAGTACTTTTAAAAACAGTTTTCAATGGGATACTTTTTCAAAGGATTTTTCCAATTATCTTTGCAACACATTTTCTATCAAAGATTTTTCAAACATTTTTTTTCACAAAGTAAGTTTTTCAAAAAAGAGTTTTTCAAACCAATTTCTTTTGTAAAACTATTTTTCAAACAAAATTTACAAAGGGTTTAAAGTAAATTTTAAACAATTAACCAAAAAAAAATTAGTAAGTTTCAGAATCTTGTTTAGTTTCAAAAAGGAGTAAAGACAGGAATTAAGTTATTTTAAATGTAGTTTTAAATATCCTCCCCCTGAACCTGATATATTTTACCAAATATTAAAAAAATGTAGACTTAAATATCTAATCGTTAGTTACTAACTAACTACCAGAAGATAGTAATGTTCACTTGGTTATTCAAGTTAAGTGACTATATCCAATTAGCGTTTGACCAATATGGATTACTTAACCTGATCACTGTAATTTTAGTATTTTCGCTCAGACTTGTGTTGATGCACTAATATAAGCATCTAAAGTTCAGGCAATATGTCTATGCATCTTACATCATTCTAAGTTTTTGAATACACAATCAAGGTAGACCTAGTATGTTTGTGAGATGCTCGATATCTAGGTCTATAGGAACATACTTTCTATGGATTTGATTAATTTTTGAAATACTAAGAAAATAAGAATCTTTAGAAAATACAAGTAAAGAGTTATTTCAAAATTGTTTTGAAAATAGCAGTCCTAGTCTATCGTACACATTCCTAATTTATCCAAATAAAGTGGCAAGAAGTAGATGAATGTATAGATGAAGTCAAGTATAGATGAAGTCAAGCAGATATACAATGTATAACAGTGCATTAAACCTAATCAAGTCTAGTCATCATCAACAGGTGGAGGTGGGGACTGTTCAGGTACTCGCAAAGCCCAAAGAATCTGCTAAAATTTGGTAGTTATCTCATCCCGAAGTGAGGTAAATCCGGTGGTCATCTTTCCCCAGATAGAGCTGAATCTGTCCGAGACTGATTGTCGGATATGTGCAGAAGACTCCTTAAGTTGAGTGAGTTAATTGATAGCCATCATTTTGTATTGATGTTTTGATTCATATAAGCATATCATTTGATCTTCTCATGTGTTAATTCCACATTTATATCATATTTCATGAATTGCATTCATTTGTGGACTTAATTACAAATTATATCATATTTGAGGTATTTGATGCTAATATTTTGTTATATGTTTTGTATGATCAAAAGGGTCATGGACTTGATCATATCAGACCAAGTTTGGATTCAAATCTAGGGCTAATTGAAGAGATCAAGTTCTGAAGCAATATGGACCGTTCATCCAAGATTGGAGAGATCTAAGACATTTGTGAAGAATCTGGTCCATCCAAGCCAAAGGATAGTAGATCACAACCATTGATCGAGATCTGAAGATTTGGAACAGATTTGGAGTAATTTCCACCGTTGGATCGGTCTGAGGGAACCACAGCCGTTCATCACAGATATGAGATTTGATTTAAATCACATGAGAAGCTACAGTGGGGGTTCGTCAATTTTCTACAGTAGCGCGTCAAGAAACAGGGGAGTGCAAGCTCGCTCCGGCGATCTTCCTTCCTCGATCCATTCCACCGCCGGCGATCAAGAGAGGTCAAGGGCATTTCCCTTCCTCCGGTGATCTGCCATCTTTGAGCCAGCGATGCCACGTCGACCATCTGATTCACATTTCCTGCCACGATTCTGAGAGGAAGAAGAAGAACGGAGAAGTGGAGCAATCCGGTGGTTTCAGCCGATTTCTTCCCCATCTTCGAGCCAGCGATCTTCTTCCTGTGAAGTTCTGACTACATCCAGATGATGGGAGTGTTCTCTTGCTTATTCCTGATTTCTACACAATTCATTTGAATCTGCTAGATCAAAGTTTTTTTGAACAGTTTATCATCGATTACAAGATTAGGACATCTTCGTCCAATCCAGTGAGTGCTTGGGAATGCCCTAGGTCACTTCGGTTCAACACTTTCCTCTTTTTTAATTTCTGCACTTCTCTTCTTTTCCAGCTGAGAATGTTTGTTCTTGTTTCTGTGCAATTTCATAGATCCGAATTAGCTTTAGTTAGTTTCAATTTCTAGTTGTTGTTACTTCTTATCTGTTCATCTTCACAGCAATTCAATTTTGTTAAGCACTGTTTAATTTGAGAAGTATTGATTAGTTTCATTAGTTCAGTTGTGGAAGGAGTTCAGTTTAATTCTGTTACATGATCTTGATTCATGTTTGCCATTTGTGACTTTGCTTACTCCATGCTTTGATCCTGTTTGTGTTTGATTGTTGTTCTTGTTTGCTGCTTGTTTAGAATGCAGGTAGGTTAGGTCGGTTTTAATTAAGTGCTCAGGTTTTCTTAATTGCTTTGCTCTTCTTTAATTTATTCCATCAGTAGTTTAGATAGGCTATCTTTTATTACTTGTATTTTAGCATTTATAGTTTAAAAAACCCAAAACCCCATATCCAATAAATCAATCCTAAAATAACATCATCATTACATTCGTTGGGAGACGACCTGAGTCAGCTCTATGCTACATTAGTGTAGAATGAATTCAGTCACTTAATTATTTTGATACCCATTTTACGACAAAATTAGGGTTTATCATTAATCCTCGATGGATAGTGAAGTCAAGAGCTGGGTCAAAGGCGAGGGCTGGGCTGAAAGAGGTCCAAAGAGTTCCTCGGCTGTGAATGATGACATCTCCTCTCCCTCGGTCGGAATGATAGGTGGGAAATCCTCCTCGGCCTCACTTGGAACGTCTGGCTGCGGTCCCACTCTCCAAGCTAGTCCCCCCTGAGTAGTGACTTCTATATACACTAATGCAAGCTGATGCTGACTAATCTCGTTATACGTGCTAAGGAAAGTGGACATACTATGGGTCATATCTACCCCTATGGTCTAAAATATGTATGCTAAAATGTGACAATAGGGCGTATGAATCTATTGCCTAGTGATGAGACTGGATGCATGAATGACATTTTGAAACATGTGTAATGCAATATCGATATCTAGGTGTTGGCATAGTGCATACAAGAAAAAGGAGTGGGAAGGACGCATCATCGTAACATCACAAGATATAATAGGCAAAATGTAGATGGCTAGGACTTGATATAGGATATAGTCTTGAACCCTAAGAGAGAGTGACCTAAAGTCAGTCACAATAGGTAGTCTCTCCTCCCCAAAATAATACATATGGATAGTATCCAATGTAATATGGGAGTAAGGTTCGCCAAATGGCAAATACCTATAGGGTAACACAAAAATGGACATGCAGACTTCCTAAAATCTAAATTATCATAAAATAGAGAGGGTGAGAACCTAAAGTCCTTACCATCCACTATGATGGAATATGTCAGGTCGACAATCTTAACTAGGTTGTTATAAAATTAGGCACACAAGTATAAGTTTACTGAATGACTATAATAAACTAGTCTATCTAATTGATAATAGTTAATGACCTCTATGATAGAGGCACAATATCGTGTGAAAAATGACCTTCTCAAAAACCTAGATTTAAATGCAATATATGAATACTGTAGAAAATCTAACCTAAGTTGCTCAGTGGAAAATATATTATCGGCAGAGGAGACACTGCTCGAACTAGGTTGGGACGGAATGGCATTTAGTCATTTTCTAAAGTAGCATACACATGAAAATATTCACAAAAGAAACATACAAATGGCAAAAACTAACTAGATAGATTGAGTTAGAGTGTACCGAGGAGCTACTTCTATTTTGAGTCAACTGACTAGGCCTTGAGAGGTGCTTGCTCCCTGAGTAGAGTTCTTCAGAAGCTTGTTTTCATGGCTTAGCCTCATCATTTTTTGGCAAATGGATAAGCTATTCACCCAAAACTGATGAGGTAAAGAAAAATTTAAGGACATTTAAGAAAAATGAATATGTATAATGAAGAATGCTTACTATTGTAACGTCTTGTGAAAACTGATCAGCTAGCTCCTCCGACGAGCTCTCAACCATGCATGCATGGGCGTCAACCCAAGTTCGAGCTAATTTGCCTTGGATCTTGATAGTATGCTTGGGGGCTAGTGGCTCTGAAGGACTGATGGAGAGTCATTCTTGCAAAGACAACCTTAAGGTTGTGATGATTTTCTTAGGCTTAGGCTGCCCGCTTGGTCCCTCTGTGGCGGACTTCCTTGAACTTGGACTTGGGGGCAGAGGATATCTTGGAGCAGGGTTGCGATGATTCGGTCGGAGGGGGCTGCAAAAAGGAAACTCTCGACCGGCAACTCAGAAAGTGAAGTGTCCGTTTGGATGAAGTTGGAGTAGTCCAGTCGGCACCGACTTCGTGAAGAATAGAGGTGGGGCTCTCTCCCCGCTCGGATTGTGGACGTAGGTTCGACACTTCAGTGGAGGTTTGCTATATGGGTGTGGCCGATCAACACCTTTTATGTCGTTGGTGGAAGATCATAGGCTCTTCAGAATTTGTGGACTCGGAGGGAACGTAACTACCACAGGTAGCAAAGACAATCGAGGAGGTGGCATCTCCTCAGTGTTCGTGGCTACGTTACTCCCTTAGACTCGACTAGCATTTTCTTCACCGGTTGCCTCCTTGTTGGGACCGATCAGCAGTAGCACATGACTTTCCATTTCAATCACACCCTTGGTGTCCATCTCTTCATACTGTAATTTAGTGGAGTTCCCGAGACAAGCATTCCACATCGTTTTAACTATAAAATAGAAAAAGAAAATAGTCAGACTCGGATGGGGCTCATCCTAAAAATATACAATATACCTTCTAGCAACATCTTATGGATGTGAAATTTTAGATTGAACAGCTGAGCGGAGGTTGTGAGGTAGACTAGCACCTAGCGATACACACCCAACTCAGAAGGAGGTGACAACTTCATTTGTCAGTCGATTGGAAAGGTTATTGGAGGGACAGGTCATATGTAGAAGTAGTGAAATTTCCATCCTTTGTTGGACGAGAGAATATTATCAAAAAAATACAACACCCACTTAGGCTTGGAAGATGAAGATGTCCAACTCAGAATTCTTTGGATAACGAAAGATGTGGGGGTGTAATGGGACTTGGTATAGACAGAACAGTATTATAACTCCGCATAATAACCTGATGGAATTAAGGGATGATTGTTGTAAGGGGATATGAAAGTAACTACAAATATTGGTGAAGAAAGGGTGCAGTGGAAAATGAAGGCGAGTGAAAATTTAATCTTTGAAGAATGTGAGATAGCCGACCGGGGGAATATTGGGACGATTGTAGCTAGTCGAGATGATGATGTGGTGGTCGGAAGGAATATTGTAAGTGAGGCGCATTTGATCCACCTCTCAGCCGCTAAAATCAGAGACGGTGGTGTGCCAGAGCCATGGACGGTGATAGGGGGAGTGGAGGCCATGAAAATAGAAGAAAGTTGAACAAAGGAGGGGAAGAAAAGGAACTTGTGATGAAAACGAAGGATTAAAAGAATCACCGATGATAGTAAAAGTGGAGGAAGGAGAAGGAATAATATGAACATAAATGCAAAGATGATAAGGGTCGTGCTGAATTATAAACCTTAAAAATCCTAAGTATGACCTTTGAGAGTCGTTCAATTGTGAGGATGGAGGAGAGAGGTTTAATTTAGACCATTGAATTTGAACTATCGGTAGTCACATCGGATCTCAACAGTCATCTGTCACTTCAGATATTCCATTTTTATAGGTGGACGACACGTGGCAACAAGATACAGTATCAGGGATGGGAGGTAATAAGTAGGCTTATGATAAAAAAAAGTGTGCTCATCATGTTGAGTATTAATGATAAGTGGCGTGCCCTATTTTCAAGATGTTAGAATGACATCAGCTCGAGCAGAGTGGCGGTACAAGGACTGAATGCCCGGTTGGGAAGTAAGGGACACCAAAAGCACCAGCAACTAAGTATAACATCACAAGGAGCTAAAGGATAGAACAATGAGCGAACGTTCGATTGGTGGACAATAGATGCAAACAACACAAGTGTCTAGTCAATCGGGCCTACAACATCCTTCGACTAGACTTGAAGAGGAGGCTTGTGATACAGTGAATGATGTAGAACCCCCAAAGTCAGGTCAAAGTCTAGAGGGCCTACTAATATAACAGTCAAAGTCAAGAAGGGGTCAATACTCGGGGCCAGCATGGTCGATCATCTCGGCCGAGCAGTCGTTCGATCAGATCCTTGGTCCGGTTGGATCCCAAATCCCTCAATATTAATGAAACACCAAGCCAAGTGAGTATCATTCAGAGTCGAGTCCTCGCTCCTCGAGATAACAAGGTTGATTATTTTGGTCGGGGAGTCTAGCCATCAGACCTATGGTCTGATCGGACAAGCAGGACACTTGGTTCTACCTAACTCTTTGGTACAAGCAGAGAGGCTGAGCGAAAACTGAGTCCCTGATAACATTCATTAAATCTAATTTGACCGCTCTTGCAAGTGACATTTGAGCGGACTACAGAAGGGACTAGGTCAAGTTGCCAGCTCAGTATATTACAGGCCCCTCAACCCAACGACTCAACATTCCTTCTTGTCACTTTGTGTTATGGTTGTCATAGAATCAAAGGAATATCACTTATGCAAGTTGTACACTAGAAGTTTTTACCCTGCAAAACATGGAGATTGTAGGTTCATTTTGAAAAAGATGTCAGAACATCATTATGGTCCATCCTGTTTTGGCAATGCATCAAGATTCGTGCAAAGAGGAAAATTAACACTATAAAAGGAAGTCTCCACCTACAGACATGAATACACTTACGTTACGAAAATGCTACGCATCTACTGTTGATAACTGTTCACTACCTACTGTTCGATCCATCACTGACTTAAGCGTCGGAGTGCCTGCGCCGAGGACCCTTCCCTAACTCTGTTGCTGATGTTCCCATTGACACGCAGCACAACTTGGAGTCATTTTTTCCAGCTAGGAGTCTTCGCACAGTCAACATCAGAGCCACTTGTCTAGTGCGTCATCATCTTCCCCGCTTTCAAACAGGATCATAGGGTTTAGGAGTTTAGGGGTTTAGGTTTTAGAATGAGGGTTTAAGGTTTTAGGATTTAGGGGGTTAGGTCTATGATTTAAAGTTTAAGGTTTAAGGTTTAAGGTTTAAGGTTTAGAGTTTTAGAGTATATTTATAGTTTAAGATTTTATATTTAAGATTTAGGGTTTAGGGTTTTAAGATTTCAAATTTAGAGTCTTATAGTTTATGGTTTAGAATTTAAGATTTTAGAATTTTTAGTATTTAGGATTTAAGATTTATGGTTTAGGATTTTATGATTTCGGTTTAGATATTAAATCAATTTTATTTAATCAAAAATATTACAAATAAAACACTTATATATTTAAACAATTATTATTATTTAATTAAAATTTAATCTCACTATAATATTTTAACTATGTTAAATAATTTTGATTAAATTTAATTAAGTTAATAAATAATTTTTAATATATAAGTTATTTATTTATAATATTTTTGATTAAATTAAATTAAATTAATTTATTTTGATATGACGCAGATGAATCCCATGTGCCGGTGACGGTGGTGTCGTAGTGTAGATTTTTTTTTTATTAATTCCAGTGAAATGAATCAACGGCTGATTCACTGAAGCTGAAACTTTGGTCTGTCTCGCCTCCCGTTAAAATATGCGGGGGCCACCGTCTTGATTAGCCCTTCTAGTCTACGCCTTACCTTTTCGACGTCCCATCTTCTTAACCCACTTTCTGTACCTCTTCTTCCCTTCCTCCATTGATTCAATCGCCCTCCCCCTTTCACTCCGCCCGGCCGGCCGCTTCATTTATTCAAGCGACCAGTGGATTTTGCATGGAGCCCGGAGAAGGACCTTCTTCATCCTCTGCCGCCGGCGATCCTCCTCCTCCTCCTCCTCCTCCTCAAGCTCAGCCGCCACCGCAGCAACCTGCAGTACTGAGCCGCTACGAGTCGCAGAAGAGGCGTGACTGGAAGACCTTCCTGCAGTACCTGAAGAACCACAGGCCGCCGCTGGCGCTTGAGCGGTGCAGCGGCGCGCACGTCATCGAGTTTCTCAAGTACCTCGACCAGTTCGGGAAGACGAAGGTGCATATCTCCGGGTGCACCTTCTTCGGCCAGTCCAAACCTCCCTCCTCCTGCGCCTGCCCCCTCCGCCAGGCCTGGGGCTCCCTCGACGCCCTCATCGGCCGCCTCCGAGCCGCCCACGAGGAGGAGAGCGGCGGGAACCAGGAGTCCAACCCCTTAGCCGCCCGCGCCGTCCGAATCTACCTCCGCGAGGTCCGCGACGCCCAGGCCGAGGCCCGCGGCATCCCCTACCAGAAGAAGAAGAAGAAGAAACGCAAGCCGCCCTCTTCTTCCTTCCCGCCGGCTACTCCCACCTCGACGGCGCCGGACAAATTATCCTCAGATGCCTCCGGCGGCGGTTCGTCCTGATCCGCTTCATAATATTATATCATAATTATATTCTCCTAGTTAATTTCCCCCGGCCATTTTTTTCGGTTAGTATTATTTTCCTAAACAATTAAATCCATCGGAGGTCGTCGATCATCATTACGTGGACAATCAAAGAGAGTTAATTAACGCATGAGAAGCAGAGCTCTCGACCTTAATTCGTGGCATTCTTCAGATATATTCGCAGCAAATTAATTATCTCATTATTAATTACTTATTTCAGGGATTAAATGATCGATAAAGTAGAGGAAAATCGGCCATATGTCGTCCTTCCACTAGATCTGCACAGCCGACAGTTCCAACTGCAGTATTTCTTTCTCTTGTTATCCTCTGGCAGTAATAATTTCCATTTACAGTTGACTGTTCTCGTCCTGCTCTTAGACAAAATCCGAAAATCCGAGTTATTGTCACTTTATGATCGATTAATTAATCGAGTTGACCGAACTTATTACAGTAGATACATGCATACGTATGGTGATCATATATTCTGGAGCATAATTGAGCACTGAGAAAGCCTAATAAATATTATTTTCTTCTGCATAAAATACTGATTGTTATGCGAGGAACAGGCACGCAAATTAAAAATGCAAAATAGAGGGCCGAGTACGGAGCCTCTCTAGATTTTTTTTTTTTTTTTCTCTTCATTTGAGGGGGAAAACAAACAAATATATATATATATATATATATATATATATATATAATTCTATTCGAAATCTGAGTTAGATGAACATCGGATGAGCTGTTGTTGATATTAACGGAGAGACGATTAGGACACCCTTCTCGTATGCGCCTACAAGAATGGATCCCCACGTGGTGCTGACGGACGAGGATGATTGAATCAGCGGTACTTGAGCTCTGTGCACACTCAGCCAAGCACACAGAACGTTAGAGTCCAGAAACCAGGGAAAAGTCCCCAGAGCAGACCTTCTGACACTCAACTCAGGTACTTTTTCCCCAGAAGAACAGTGTACGAAAGATAAAGAAAAGTAGAAGTGCGAGAGAGCGTACCTGCGCAAAGGAGAGGACCTTCCTTTTTATATGACAATGCGTACCTCTGGAGCCTGACTGATGTCAGAGAATATCGGGTGTCAGGACCTGTTTGGTGATAAAGGACGCGTGACACCCTTTTGTGGGCTAGAAGAAGGTTTCATTTGTAGATGATCGCAGATCATTGGAATATTTCCTGACATACAACAGTTATTCTCTGACAGACGATTACAATTCCATAACCTTGTTGTTGTGTAGCACCTTCTGTCCCGACCGGATAGGGCAACTCAGGTGGATCTGTCGGGTATAACATCTGGCCTAAACCTTGAGGGGTGGGGAGCTGTGGTGGGATCGTCCAAGAGTCGACTAGGAGTTGGCTGACCGGAGGTTATCTTACTGAGAGAACCAGGCCTGGATATAAACGAGCCATGAGAATCCGACCAGTCATATTCGAGTCAGATATCACCCTGACTGCCCACCATGTCTTAGACCAGGGTGTCTCAGATCTAGGGTCCTGGTCCGTGAGAACCCAATCGGGAACCATATTGCTGACGTCATCGCATAGTCCTACTTCTTCTTTCCTTAACTGCTGACTACCACATCCCCTTGACTTCTGACTGCCACGTCTCCTTAACTTCTCTGCCACGTCCCCTTGACTTCTGAATGTCACGTTCTCTTGACTTCTGACTGGACTTTTGACTGTCACGTTTCCTTAACTCCTGACTGTTACATCCCCTTGACTCCTGACTGCCCGACTTTATCGGACCCCACTATTATGCACCGTATCACAAGCCTCCCCCCCCCCCCTAAAGTCTAGTCGAAGGAGGCTCAAGTCCGACTGACTAGACTCAGGCTCTAGTTTACTTATTCCACCATGACGTCCTTAAATGCTGCTCCTTTTTCCTAGATCCTCGGATGTGTAACATGTTTAATCACCCAATCAATCTCGGGGGAAGAGCCTCAAAACCCCTTCGAAGCCGATGCTTCACATGTTTCTCTTTAAAAGGGGTTAACTCCCTTTATACCATTGTGCTTTTCTTGCTAACTTCTCTTGACCATGGAATCTATCTCCAAGTCTGATGAGGTGTTATCCTTATGCCAACAACTACCTCATCTAACTTAGTTACTTATTTAGAAGGATACTGCTTTAGCCGAGATGACGCAAGACAAGGGTCTTCAATCTTCTTTCCACCGAGACATTGAGGAACTTTGATTAGCCGCTAAATCTTAGGCCCGGGCTGAAGCAGCATTGAAACAGAAAGCTTATACAGACCTGGAGAGCCAAGCCCAATTCCTGATCTATTTGAAAGAGCAACATGTCTCTTCCATAATCCTTCTTTAAGAAGAAAATCGGCTCAAAGACGAAACTATTGCTCAGCAAGTTGCATTATTTAGTCTACCAAGGTGGAGCTTATTCAGGCACGATCTTACTTGGAGCAGGCAAGTCAAGATATTTTATCAAATAAATGAAAATCTGGTCGGGCTTCAGTCTTTGTTTTTTTTTCCTTTCTTCCCTAGCACTTCTTTTACTTTATGCAGACCTCGAGGGAGGTTAGTGAAGGCTTTGTCTGCTGATAACCTGTCCGGGTATAAGAGTGTAGAAAAATAACCATGAGCTACTAAGTGCGGGAGTGTGTTTGTTTATAGCTCGTGCTAAGGCGCGAGTGCGAGAGTCTGAAATCCCGACCGAGAGGTCATTGGTCGTGAGAGCAAGCTCACTTATAACTCACGCTCAAGCGAGAGTCTGGAGGTGTGAGAGCATACTCACTTATAATTCGCACTGGGGCGAGAGTCTGGAGGCGTGAGAGCATGCTCACTTATAACTCGCGCAAGGGCAAGAGTCTGGAATCCCGATTGAGAGGTAGTTAGTCATGAGAGCAAGCTCACTTATAACTCGCATTGGGGTGAGAGTCTGGAGGTATGAAAGCATGCTCACTTATAACTTGCGTCGGGGCAAGAGTTTGGAATCCCGACCGAGAGATTGTTGGTCATGAGAGCAAGCTCACTTATAACTCGCGCTGGGGCGAGAGTCTGGAATCCCGACCGAGTGGTCATTACTCGTGAGAGCAAGCTCACTTATAACTCGTGTTGGGGCGAGAGTCTGGAGGCGTGAGAGCATGCTCACTTATAACTCGCGCTGGGGCAAGAGTCTGGAATCCCGACCGAGAGGTCATTGGTCGTGAGAGCAAGCTCACTTATAACTCGCGCTGGGGTGAGAGTCTGGAATCCCGACCGAGAGGTCATTGGTCATGAGAGCAAGCTCACTTATAACTCGCGCTGGGGCGAGAATCTAGAATCTCGACCGAGAAGCCCTTGATCGTGAGAGCAAGCTCACTTATAACTCACACTAGGACGAGAGCCTGGAGGCGTGAGAGCATGCTCACTTATAACTCACGCTAGGGCGAGAGTTTGGAATCCCGACCGAGATGTCGTTGGTCATGAGAGCAAGCTCACTTATAACTCACGCTGGGGCGAGAGTCTGGAATCCCGACCGAGAGGTTGTTGGTCATGAGAGCAAGCTCACTTATAACTCGCACTGGGGCGAGAGTCTAGAGGTGTGAGAGCATGCTCACTTATAACTCGCGTCGGGATAAGATTCTGGAGGCATGAGAGCGTGCTCACTTATAACTCGCGTCGGGATAAGAGTCTGGAGGCATGAGAGCGTGCTCACTTATAACTCACGTTGGGGCGAGAGTCTAGAGGCCTGACTAGGAAGTGATCTAGAGGTCTGACCGAGAAGTGATCTGGAGGCCTAACCAGGAAGCAATTTAGAGGCCTAACTGGGAATTGATCTGGAGGCCTGACCAGGAAGCGATCTGAAGGTCTGACCGGGAAGTGATCTGGAGGCCTGACTGGGAAGTGATCTGGAGGCCTGACCAGGAAGCAGTCTGGAGGCCTGACTAAAACTTGATCTGGAGACCTGACCAGGAAGTGATCTGACTATGCAACGATCTGGAGGCCTGACCAGGAAGCAGTCTGAAGGCCTGATTAGGACTTGATTTGGAGACCTTACTAGGAATGGATATGGAGGCCTGACCAGGACTTGATCTAGAGACTTGACCAGGAATTGATCTGGAAGTCTGACCAGGACTTGGTTTAGATGAGCAGAATATGTGGCTTGAAGGGATTGTGCTCGGGGACTTAGCCTTCATGCTCCCGCGACCACAAAGTGTAATACATAAGGCTTTAGTCAAATTTAAACCTTACTTTGATTTCGAGGAAAAGGTGTCAAATTTTTATCAACATTTCCCGTTGCCTTCTTCTTCGTTTTCCGAGGCTGCCGCATGGAATTTTCAGTCCTCGAGGCATGGTCTTCACGAGGTAGGGCGTTCTTGTTCGCATATCCCCCCCCTTTATGATTTTTCTGTCACTTAGCTTCCATCATAAATGTCCTTTCATAGGGAGATGACACGTGTCCCACGAACTTTACTTGTCATAATGTATGACACGCTTTTTGCACGCGGCCCCAAATCGCTTCCGCTTCTCGATCTGACGGTTGACGTGTGTTATGCGGTTTCAGTTGTTCGTCTCGCTTCCCGATATTTCCTAAGGGTTTTGATTAAAAAACCCTAAGGGCACGTTTGGTTCAGAGTTATCCTTGATAACCTTAGTTATGCATCCAAGGTTATTAAGAATAACCTTGTTTGGTTTAAGTAATTCATGATTCCTAAGTCATGATGCATACCTGACACATCAGCAATTCGGGCATATAACCCGGAATCACAAAAGCTCATAAAAGTGGGTTTTCCTTGATTCCGAGGTTAACATAAATTTTAAGACAAAAGTATCCTTCATTATTTACTGTTTGAGACAAAAATAACCTTACAGATCTATCAAATTTCGATTTTCCACTCGGATATTCACAAAAAAACCCTAACCAGTGTTCGTCGCTCCTCCACTCAGATACAGAGTGATCCAGCGGTTAGAATAGGGGACCCCCATTCTGAGGGGTCAATGCCACGCGGTAGTCAAAGGCCCAGGTGGCCGATCGGATAAGGAGGGGCCGACCCCCCCGGCCGACCGACCGGTGAATAGCCGATGGCAAAAGTCGCCCTGACAGAAGTCGGGATGTGAGTTCCGTCCGGCCAGCACTTAAGATAAGCGTCGTCCAGACGGACTTCCCATCCAGCCGGCTGGCCAGACGCCCTGGCCTGTGATTGGTAGAGAGGGACAAGAACATCTTATGACAGTTGTCAAGCCCTATGGTTAGGCCGTACTACAAGTCTGATAACGGGGTGTTCTGTTGTCCCATCGACGACGTGCTGGGACTGTAGCAGTATGGCGTCAGGTAAGCTTTCTGACATACACATACCGAGGTATGGGCTATGGACACGTATGCGCCTCGGTGGACGTGTAGGAGCTCTTTTACCGCGCTATATAAAGAGCTTCATACTTCGCCGGAGGTACGGGTGAATATACTTTTAGAGCCACTTTCTTCATTGCTTGCTTGCCTGACTTGAGCGTCGGAGGGTCGCCGCCGGGAACCCCTTCCCGGCCCGATTTCTGTGCAGGTTCGCCGGAGCTTCGTGCAACCAGAAGAAGATCCACACCAGTAGCCGGGGAGCGCCACGTGCCCAGCGTCCGTTGGTTCAGCATTCGGACAGGATCAAATTGGCGACGTCTGTGGGAACGCACCTGTATCCGAACGGAAACAATGGACGAGGCTGGACGACAACACACGGTGACGCTTTCCACGGAGGAACTTGACGCTCTGATCGAGTTGAGGGCCGCCAAGCTCGTGGAACAAAAACAGAAAGCAACAGCCGAGCGGCCAGAGCAACAAGCAACATCAGCGTCTGGCGGTCGAGCGGAAGCACCACCTGCCACCGTTGCATTTCATCGGGCTCTATTCCGCACCCCCAAAGCCGCACCCACTCATAGAGATCGGGGATCTTCTTCTGATGAGAGGCCGAGACGAGATGATAGAAAAGGGAAAGCCCCCCGAGCAGACTCATCTCCCGAGCGGATTAATCGCCACTTTCAGAGGCTATTCTACGAGACTCTCTGCCCAAGCACTACGTGCCTCCGACGATCGGCGAATACAATGGAACCCCCGATCCGGACGATCATTTGGGCAAGTTTGATAACACGGCAACCTTGCATCAATACACAGATGGGTCAAGTGTCGGGTTTTCCTCACCACCCTATCTGGATCGGCTCAACGATGGTTTCGGAGGTTGCCGGACGGATCCATCACCAGCTTCAAAGACTTCCAGACGGCCTTCCTCCATCATTTTGCAAGCAGTCGGCGCTATCAAAAAACCAGTGTTAGTCTGTTCGCCATCAAACAAGAAGCCCGTGAATCGCTCCGAGCTTACATCCAGCGGTTCAACAAAGTGGCCATGGATATTCCAACGGCCACCTCGGAGACCATGATGAATGCCTTTACACAGGGCCTCGTGGATGGGGATTTCTTCCGATCGCTCATTCGGAAGCCGCCCGCGAGACTATGATCACATGCTACACCGGGCCAACGAATACATCAACGTGGAGGAAGCGCAAGCGGCCAGGAAAAAAGAAACTCCAACTGAGCGGGCCCCTCCTGTCGAGCGGAAACAGCACGCCGCTCATCAGCTGCCCAGAGAACCGAGGGCCGAAGCAATCTGCTCCCCCCATGCCAGGTCTCACGTGCAAGAGGTAGCTGCCGCCCGGCCCAAGCCAAAGAAGAAATGGACCCCGATGTTCTGCTCCTTCCACCGGACAGATACGCACAACACAAGGGATTGTCGAAGTCTTCCCTTCGTGGCTCATCCCGTTCCCCGGAATGTCGGCCGACGGTCTCCCTCAGTCGACAGGCGACAGAGAACTAATGAAGCCGATTGGACGCGAGCTGATAGGCGACAGCAACAGACTCCCGATCGGCATCGCTCCCCAAGGCAGGAGAATCGCCGAATGTCCAGAGAACGATCTCGACCATCCGCTCGGGAAGAAGAAAATAGAAGTAATACTTCCCGAGGCGAGATCAACATTATCGCTGGTGGGCCGACCGGAGGAGACTCCAATCGAGCAAGAAAGGCGAGCGTCCGGCAACTCTAGATCCATGCAGTCGGCTGTAGCCGAGAGCGAGCGAGTGGACCAGAAATCAGTTTTGGGCCCGGGGACTTGGAAGGAATTGAAGTGCCCCACGACGACGCTCTGCTCATCAAAGCGGTAATAGCCAACTACACTATTCACCGCGTTTTTTTTGACACAGGAAGCTCGGTTAACATCATATTTAAGAAGGCGTTCGATCAACTACAAATTGACCGAGCCGAGCTGCTGCCCATGACAACCCCGCTCTACGGGTTTACGGGCAATGAAGTCCTGCCGGTCGGACAAATTCGGCTAGCCATCTCACTGGGAGAAGAGCCGCTTAGGAGGACGCGGACAGCGAACTTCGTGGTGGTGGACTCTCCCTCATCCTACAACGTCATTTTGGGACGACCGACGCTCAGCGAGTTCCGGGCGGCCGTCTCCACCTTCCACTAGGGGAGGTACGGGAAGACCAACTGGCAGCTCGGCGATGCTACATTGAAATGGTCCGAGCAGAAGCAAGTTCCGCTCGGAAATCGCCACGGATCGAGGTGAATGCTATAACTGAAAAACCTCCCTCTTTAGTTTATGAAGAAAAAGAGGAAGTGCAGATACACCCAACCCGATCGGAGGATACGACATTCATCGCGTCCGATCTGGAGGCCAACCAGAAGGAGGAGGTGATCCAATGCCTCAGAAGAAACCATGATGTCTTCGTCTGGTCGACACATGACCTGCCCGGAATTTCACCAAGTATTGTGCAGCATGAGCTCCACGTCCGACCGGACGCTCGGCCAGTCAAGCCGAGAAAAAGAGATTTCAGCGCCGAGCAGAACGCCATCATCCGGGCGGAGGTGGAGAAGCTTCTGGAAGCCGGCCATATACGCAAGGTGCAGTTCCCGAACTGGCTGGCGAACGTAGTATTAGTCTCCAAGACGGGCAACAAGTGGAGAGTATGCATAGATTTTAGGGATCTCAACAAAACCTGCCCGAAAGACTTTTATCCTCTGCCCCGGATAGATCAGCTAGTGGACTCTACGGCCGGCTGCGAATTAATATGTATGCTCGACGCTTACCAAGGCTATCATCAAGTGCCGCTCGCCCGTGAAGATCAAGAAAAAGTTAGCTTCGTGACGGCCGATGGCACCTATTGCTATAATGTGATGCCGTTCGGATAGAAGAATGCCGGAGCCACATATCAGCGCTTGATAAATAAAGTGTTCAGAGAGCAGATCGGGCGAAATCTGGAAGTGTATGTGGACGACATTCTCATCAAGTCCGTCCGAGCGACCGATCTCTTCAAAGACGTGGAGGAAACCTTCCGAACGCTACGCAAATATGGTGTCAAGCTAAATCCCCAGAAGTGCCTGTTCGGAGCAAAAGGAGGACGTTTCTTGGGGTACATAGTGACCGAGCGGGGCATCGAAGCAAATCCCAACAAGGTGAAAGCTCTACAAGACATGCCGCCTCCAAGAAATACAAGGGAAGTGCAGCGTTTGACCGGTCGGATAACTGCTCTGTCTATATTCATCTCCAAAACTGCCGACCGGAGCCTTCCTTTTTTCAAAATCTTGCGCAAGGCTACTAAGTTTCACTGGGATGAAGAATGCGATCGGACGTTCGAAGACTTGAAGGCATATCTGAACTCCCTCTCGGTATTAGCCAAGCCGGCTACGGGTGAGCCATTATGTATTTACTTGTCTTCAACCGAGCAAGCAATCGGCTCGGCATTAGTGATGGCGAGCGGAGAAGAGCCCGTGTATTTCCTTAGTCATATTTTAAAAGATGCTGAATCTCGCTACACTGGGTTTGAGAAGCTGGCTTTCGCTCTGGTCCTCGCCGCTCGGCATCTTCGTCCATACTTCCTGGCGCATACCATCATTGTCAAAACCAATAGCCCGCTCGGGCGTGTATTATTGAATCCAGAAGCGTCCGGGCGGCTCATCAAATGGACAACGGAGTTAAGCGAATTTGACATCCAGTACCAGCCCCGCTCGGCAATCAAAGCACAATCCTTGGCAGATTTTGTGACTGAGGTGCAGAATTCAGAGCCAGAAGCTATGTGGAAAATATTTATGGACGGATCATCCACTCGGCTCGGAAGCGGGATTGGAATACTGTTGCTCTCCCCACAAGGAGAAAAGATGCACTTATCCGTCCGGCTGGATTATAAAGCTACGAACAATGAAGCAGAATATGAGGCCCTCATAGCCGGCTTGCAGGCAGCACGGCATGTGGGTGCCGGTCGGGTAACGCTTCATTCAGATTCCCAGTTGGCCGCTCAGCAGCTCACAGGTACTTTTGAAATCAACAACGCTCGGCTCAAGCTTTACGCTCAAGCCTTCGAGAAACTCAGGGCCGACTTTAGAGAAGTTATTATCCAGAAGATACCCCGAGCGGAGAACCAAGCGGCTGACGAGTTAGCCAAACTTGCAAGCTCAATAACGTCGATCGCCATCCAGCAGCCAATTGAACTTATCCGTCCGGCTGGATTATAAAGCTACGAACAATGAAGCAGAATATGAGGCCCTCATAGCCGGCTTGCAGGCAGCACGGCATGTGGGTGCCGGTCGGGTAACGCTTCATTCGGATTCCCAGTTGGCCGCTCAGCAGCTCACAGGTACTTTTGAAATCAACAACGCTCGGCTCAAGCTTTACGCTCAAGCCTTCGAGAAACTCAGGGCCGACTTTAGAGAAGTTATTATCCAGAAGATACCCCGAGCGGAGAACCAAGCGGCTGACGAGTTAGCCAAACTTGCAAGCTCAATAACGCCGATCGCCATCCAGCAGCCAATTGAACAAGTATCTTTGGTGGCACACGTCGACCGGATGGAAGCCCTCACGTTTCCGAGCGACTGGAGGACATCCATCACGGAGTTTCTGCGTTCGGGCGCCACACCTTCCGATCAGAATGAAGCTCAGCTGCTAAGGAGGAGAGCCGGTCGGTTCACACTCATCGGCGATCAGCTCTACAAGAAGGCTTTCTCACGCCCGCTGTTGAAATGCGTGAGCTCTGAGGACTCGGCTTACATCCTCCAAGAAGTACATCAAGGATCATGCGGAGGGCATCCGGGCGGACGATCGCTGGCTAAGAAGATCCTGTTGGCCGGGTACTTCTGGCCAACCTTACAAGCAGACGCCGCTCGGACCGTGTCGACGTGCCTTTCTTACCAAAAGTACCATAACTTCTATCATCGACCGGCAGAGGAAATGAAGGCATCAACAGTCTCATGTCCGTTCGACCAGTGGGGAATGGATATCGTTGGTCCATTTCCTATGGCGACCGGACAGCGGAAATTTCTGCTTGTGGCGGTCGATTATTTTTCCAAGTGGGTGGAGGCCGAGCCACTAGCCAGGATCACCGAGCAGATGGTCAAGAAATTTATTTGGCAGAACATCATCTGTCGGTTCGGCATCCCTCGACGACTTATTTCCGACAACGGACGGCAGTTCACCGGAAAGTTGCTCGAAGATGGGTGCCAAAGCTATGGCATCGAGCAACACTTCACATCTGTAGCCTATCCCCAAAGCAACGGTCAAGCCGAAGTAGCCAATTGGGAAATTCTTCGCATTCTGCGCGCTCGGCTCGACCATTTGGGAGGAAGTTGGGTGGATGAAGTGTCGGGCGTCCTATGGGCCATCCGAACAACTCCAAAGGAAGGAACGGGCGTCACGCCTTTTCATCTGGTATACGGCGGTGAAGCGGTGATTCCCGTCGAAGTCGGTGTCGAATCCGTCCGGATCCAGAATTACGATGACAACAACGCCGAGCGGAGGAACACGGAGCTGGATTTGGTCGAAGAAGAGAGAGCCAAGGCATCCGTCCGGCTGATGGCGTACCGTCAAAGGATGAAGCAGAATTACAACCGGCGAGTAATCCCAAGATCCTTCCAGGTCGGTGATCTTGTCTGGAAGAAAGTGAAGCCGGTCGGCGACGTCGGCAAGCTAGAAGCTCCGTGGGCAGGTCCTTTCAAAATCATCGAAAAGCTCCGCTCGGGCGCTTACTATTTGGAGGATGAAGACGGACGGCAGCTGGATCGGCCATGGAGTGCAAATCATCTCCAGCCTTATAGAGTTGGGTGAAAGGTGCACTGATGTAATTTATTTTTGTGTATATTATATTCGCCCATGTCCTTGTAATGCAGGAAGCAGAAATGAATTAAAGGATGGCTAGTATGCCCGCCGAGCGGTTGTGTTAAAAGTAGCCTTAAAGGTCGTCGAGCTCCGACGTTAAATATCGAGAGACGAGCCGGCGTCTATAAACATCCGAGCGGAAGGCCGTCGAGCTCCGACGTTAAATATCGAGAGACGAGCCGGCGTCTATAAACGTCCGAGCGGAAGACCGTCGAGCCCCGACGTTAAATATCGAGAGACGAGCCGGCGTCTATAAACATCTGAGCGGAAGGCCGTCGAGCCCCGACGTTAAATATCGAGAGACGAGCCGGCGTCTATAAATAAGCCGAGCGGAAGACCGTCGAGCTCCGACGTTAAATATCGAGAGACGAGCCGGCGTCTATAAATAAGCCGAGCGGAAGACCATCGAGCCCCGATGTTAAATATCGAGACGAGCGAAAGACCGTCGAGCCCGACGTTAAATATCGAGAGACGAGCCGGCGTCTATAAATAAGCCGAGCGGAAGACCGTCGAGCTCCGACGTTAAATATCGAGAGACGAGCCGGCGTCTATAAATAAGCCGAGCGAAAGACCGTCGAGCTCCAACGTTAAATATCAAGAGACGAGCCGGCGTCTATAAACGTCCGAGCGGAAGACCGTCGAGCTCCGACGTTAAATATCGAGAGACGAGCCGGCGTCTATAAACGTCCGAGCGGAAGACCGTCGAGCTCCGACGTTAAATATCGAGAGACGAGCCGGCGTCTATAAATAAGCCGAGCGGAAGACCGTCGAGCTCCGGCGTTAAATATCGAGAGACGAGCCGGCGTCTATAAATAAGCCGAGCGGAAGACCATCGAGCTCTGACGTTAAATATCGAAAGACGAGCCGGCGTCTATAAACGTCCGAGCGGAAGACCGTCGAGCTCCGACGTTAAATATCGAGAGACGAGCCGGCGTCTATAAACGTCCGAGCGGAAGACCGTCGAGCTCCGATGTTAAATATCGATAGACGAGCCAGCGTCTATAAATAAGCCGAGCGGAAGATCGTCGAGCCCCGACGTTAAATATCGAGAGACGAGCCGGTGTCTATAAATAAGCCGAGCGGAAGACCGTCGAGCTCCGACGTTAAATATCGAGAGACGAGCCGGCGTCTATAAATAAGCCGAGCGGAAGACCGTCGAGCTCCGACGTTAAATATCGAGAGACGAGCCGGCGTCTATAAACATCCCAGCGGAAGGCCGTCGAGCTCCGACGTTAAATATCGAGAGACGAGCCGGCGTCTATAAACATCCGAGCGAAAGGTCGTCGAGCTCCGACGTTAAAAATCGAGAGATGAGCCGGCGTCTATAAACGTCCGAGCGGATAGCCATCCACGTGATGCATTCCGGCGATAAGAGCCGACCAACGCCAGATCCTGTTCTTTAAGGCCAACATACGGCCGAGCGGCTCGCTTAGCAAAAATATATGAAAAACTCTATGAGGTAAGGTGCAAAGTGATAGATGGGTAATAGGAATTAAGGTGAACGACAATTATTTCGCGCGCCGAGCGACTACGCAGTTGCATGACGAAAGACATTTTTTGAAGACAATCGGATTGAGTCCGTCTTAGAGTATGAAGCCGAGCGGTTTGAATCCGTGTTAGAGTATGAAGCCGATCGGATGAGTTTAAAGGAACACTTTAAACATGACGAAAGAAAAATTTCTCGCCAAAACAAAAGTTGCAGGAACGGAAAGATGATCTATTTGCGTCAAACGCTGGGCAAACAAAAGGAATTACAACAAAAATAAGTTTGGCCGAACGACGATACAAAAAGGTTGATAAAAAACACGCCTCACGCGTCAAAATCAAAAAGAGCATCTGGAATGGCGCCCATCACGGTAGCCAGATCCTCTGGAGGGATGGTCAGCTCGACGGGAAGGTGGCCTTTGGTCTTCAAGTAATCCACCGCCGCCTTAATCGCCTCTTCGAAAGTGAGGGAAATCTTGTCGGTGAATCTCTCTCCGAAGTCGTCCGAGCGGACAAATGCCTTCCTCACTTCGTCATAGCGAGCCGACTCCCCCTCCTGATACTCTTTGAGCGCAGCTCGGGAAGCATCGTTGGCGGCATGGAGATCCTTCAAGTCTTCTTCAAATTTAAGAAGATCGGCCGAGCGGCCCTCCTTCTCAGTGGCCAGAAGGGCATCCAGATCCTTGATGCGTTGCTCTAGCCCTCTGATCTCCACCTTCATTAGGTTCATGTCATCGATGGCCTTGCGCTTCCGAGTGGTCGCCGTCTTGATCTCTTTATCTCGTTGTTTGACCACAGCTTCAAGCCAAGCGACCTCACTCGACAGATCGGAAGTGCGTCTCCGTTCGGCTTCCAAAAGCTTTTTGCTCTTCTCCAAAGCAGTCGTGGATTGCCCTTGGCTTGCCTCCGAAAATTTAAGTTTTTTCATTTCTTCCTCCAGCTCAGCCAGTCGATTGCTGACTGCGATCTGCTCTACCCAACTCTGCGAATGAAGGCAGTTAAGTTAAAAACGCAAATAAAAAATATCAGTAAAGCCAAAAGGCATACCCCGGTCGCCTGCTGCAGGTTACTGTCCCCTAGCTGACTGGGGGACATAAGCGCGACGCGTACGCGCGCGTCCTCCCAAACTTTGGCGAGCGGACCGGTGAGGGTGATCTGCTGTTCGGGAACAGATGGCCGATCGGCAGCCAGTAGGTATTCCTCCGAGGGAAATCTGAGGACAGTTTTTATCACCCTCGGGCCGCTCGAGTCATCTTGAGACGCAGCAGCATGCCCAGAGGACTCGCCGACCGGACGGTCGCCCAGTCGCCTAAGACGACGTAGAGTCTGAGTGGTGGAAGGTTGAGCCTCAGCGATGGTCGGCGGCAAGTCAAGCTGAGTCGGAGTGTGCTCCGAGGAGACCGCCTCAAAAACCACAGGAGCTTCATCGCTCCGCTCGGCAAGCTGCTCCCTTGGAGGAGGCTTTTGAGTGGCCTGCTCTAGCCGACGGCGCTTACGAGTCACCAAAGGTGCCTCGTCATCCGATCGGCCTTCCTCCTCGGCCTGGGCAGATGTGGTGATATTGGTCGCGGCCTCGTCAGTGGAGACGCGGGCGGCCGAAGCCTCGGGAGCAACCTGAGTTTCCTCGCTCCCTTCAGTCGTGTGGCCGGTCAGGACCAGCCCCCGTTCGGCCGCTTCCTTGTCCTTCACCGCCTCAATATTGGCGGCTTTCAGCTTGAGCTTTTCAGTTGCCTTTGCACGCCACATAACTTCACCTGCAGAAACAAAGAATAAATCAGTTAGAACAAAAGAAAAAGGGGAGATAAGAATCGCTTACTCAGGCTACAAGGCAGATCGGCTTGGATGGGGGACAAGCCGAATATATACATCACTCCAGGGAGGAGCAACTTGTCGATATCGTAGCGTTGACCGACCAGCTGGTTGGCCGCATGAAGATACGTCGAATGACTCTTGAATTTGCCAAGACCCGGTTGGTTCGGCACCGCCGTCTGCCACTTCGTTCGGAAGGCCGGCCGTTCGGGAAGACGCATAAAAAAGAAATGCTCCTTCCAATGCTTATTGGAGCTCGGCATATTGGTAAATAGGACGAAACCCGACCTAGATTGAAATATGAAGGTCCCCCACTCGGATTGTTTTGGGTAAAAGAAATAGTGGAAGATTTGGGGGTCCAGGGGGATATCATTCAACTTGAAAAGGACTATCACCCCGCTCAGCAACCTGATCGAGTTCGGGACTAACTGTCCGAGCGGGAGGCGAAAGTGGTTGCATATTTTGATGATGAACGGATGTGGAGGAAAGCGCAGCCCGGCCAAAAATTGGTCACGGAAGAAGCAAATGGTGCCGGGCGGCGGGTCATTCGGCCGATCGGAAGGAGTGGCTACAACTATTTCGTGGTCGGCCGGAATTTCATACGTCCGAATAAGACGCAATGCGTCTTCTTCATCGAATCGGCTCTCCATAGTCGTATACCAGAGACCAGGAGCGCCGACTGTAGGCGTAGAAGTACTCGCCATGGTCGAAACAGAAGCGATAATCGACAGAAAAACTAAAAGAAAATGCCGATAGAATGCAAAAGGAAGCAATACAGGAGGCGGGTAGCAGAAAAGGAAGGCTTACGGGTGCTAGAAAGATCGAGGAAAGGAAGAAGATGGCGAGTGCACCAAACAGGCAGGGAATGAGGATCGCCGAAGCAGAGAGAGCAGCGTGAGGGCGAAGTCGATGAAACAAGAAGGCGGCGGATAGAATTGGCCGCGAGATTTATAACGTTAGTGTCGAACGGCCG
Organism: Zingiber officinale; assembly: GCF_018446385.1. Taxonomy (NCBI): domain Eukaryota; kingdom Viridiplantae; phylum Streptophyta; class Magnoliopsida; order Zingiberales; family Zingiberaceae; genus Zingiber; species Zingiber officinale. Next base: position 21,780,468 of record NC_055988.1, read on the forward strand.
TGGCTGTCCGATTCAGGTCACGGAGAACGAGGTTATCATCTAGCCATTCATTTCAAACGGCTGCTGTCCCATCGGAGGTAACGCCACCGCCATACGCTGACAAGAGCAGGGTTACCACGTGTCAGCAGGACACTGGTCGCATTTAATGAATGCACCTTACCTTGCGTAGCGCACGTGATTGGCAGTGAGTGAAAGGATTTGATAGGAATTTGAAGGGAATACCGCCGACCGGCCGTGCAACTCTATGCCTAGCCGAGCGAACTAGTATAGTGACCATAGTCCAGTCAGATTGGCAATCCAGTCAGTCGGACTTCACCTCCTTCGACTAGACTTGAGGGGGAGGCAAGTGATCCGGCGGTTAGAACAGGGGACCCCCATTCTGAGGGGTCAATGCCACGCGGTAGTCAAAGGCCCAGGTGGCCGATCGGATAAGGAGGGGCCGACCCCCCCGGCCGACCGACCGGTGAATAGCCGATGGCAAAAGTCGCCCCGATAGAAGTCGGGATGTGAGTTCCGTCCGGCCAGCACTTAAGATAAGCGCCGTCCAGACGGACTTCCCGTCCAGCCGGCTGGCCAGACGCCCTGGCCTGTGATTGGTAGAGAGGGACAAGAACATCTTATGACAGTTGTCAAGCCCTATGGTTAGGCCGTACTACAAGTCTGATAACAGGGTGTTCTGTTGTCCCATCGACGACGTGCTCGGACTGTAGCAGTATGGCGTCAGGTAAGCTTTCTGACATACACATACCGAGGTATGGGCTACGGACACGTATGCGCCTCGGTGGACGTGTAGGAGCTCTTTTACCGCGCTATATAAAGAGCCTCATACTTCGCCAGAGGTACGCGTGAATAGACTTTTGGAGCCACTTTCTTCATTGCTTGCTTGCCTGACTTGAGCGTCGGAGGGTCGCCGCCGGGAACCCCTTCCCGGCCCGACTTCTGTGCAGGTTCGCCGGAGCTTCGTGGAGCTTCGTGCAACCAGAAGAAGATCCACACTAGTAGCCGGGGAGCGCCACGTGCCCAGCGTCCGTTGGTTCAGCATTCGGACAGGATCACAGAGAAAGACAAGCGGTTCTATTCGTTCGATCTCCCCTCTATTCGTCGTCATTCTATTCATTCGATCTCCCCTCTCCTTCCTCTGTGCAAGGGAAGTCGAACCCCGAATTCATGTCAGGTTCCTACGGCTCTGGCGGACCCGATGATGCTTCGCAACCTCCTCGCGACGACGGTTACGGACGAGATCGAGGAGGCGGAGGCGGGTACAATGGAAACCAAGGGAATCGAGGTGTTGTACTCTCTTATTGATGCTCGGGTGTCATTTTTTTTTCTCGTCTACCTGATAGTGTTAGGATTCTCCAGATCTAGGATTTGGGGTTTTGACTCGTCGTTTTGTATAGGTGGAGGTGGCGGGTACAATGGAGGTGGATATCAAGGTGGAGATCGTGGAAACCGGGGAGGTGGAGGTGGCCACCGAGGTGGTGGTCGTGGTGGTGGAGTTGGTGGGGAGGGGTATTGGCGCTGCCCAAACTTTTATTTTTCTTTTCTCGAAGTTGAGTTATCTTCCTGTATTGTGATTCCTTTATTTGTCCTATTTTTTGTGCAATAAAGTTTACTTCCTGGTGCAGTTGCAGAAATCTGAACTTTGCAAGAAGAGTGGAATGTAACAAATGTGGAGCTCTGTGTCTTGGCAGCGGCGCTGGTGGGGGCGGCGGTGGACGTGGTGGTGGTTATGGTGGTATTAACAAAGGTGATGGTGGTTAATTATGGTCACAGTAATAGAGGAGGTGATGGTGGCAGTGGTTACAATAGAGGTGGTGGTGATTATAATGATGGTCGAGGTGGTGGTCGTGAATGTTATAACAGTCGGAGTGTTGGATATTCTAGGGCGGGCTCGTGGTGGTGATTAAATCAAGGGTAATATGGTAAAATATCATGTTAGGTTATATACTAAAACCTCCAAATAAACAAAATTTTATTGGATTACTTAAATTACACCAAACAACCAATGATTATATTTCATTCGGTTATGTATCATAACTTGAACCAAACGCGCCCTAAAAGTTGCCCACCATTGTTCCCTATCGCTTCGTCTTCCTTCGACCTTTCTTTTTCTTCTTGCTTTCGTTTGCTCGCCTTCTTCTTCGTATTTCTCCTTGTCCTCTGTAAGTATTCTTCCTTCTTCATCTTCCACTCGTTCTTTCGATCCTATAATGGCCAGCGAGATGGAAGTGCCCTGGTATGCGTACCTCTGTTCCGACTTGGATAGGAGTGATCTTAGGGTGATTCAGTCGAGTTTGCAATTTTTCGAAGCCTACAAACTTCGTCCTCTGAGGCCCGATGACCATTCTTCTTCTTCGCCTGTCGATTTTGTGAACTTTTTCAAGGATCAGCTCCTTGGTGGTCTTCGCTTTCCTGTCCATCCATTCTTTTCTTCTATGAGCAGATACTTCAGCATTCCACTATCCTAATTCACCCCCAAGCCTTCCGCGTTATGTGTGAAATAGTGATCCTTTGTCGCCTCTATCAAATCCCCCTGCCTCCGCAGTTTTCCACTATTTTTATATCATCAAACGCTCGGAACCGGATGTCTTCATTGTGTAATCCCAGATCGGATACATATTTTTTAAGAAAATACCTTCTTCCAATCAAGGTTGGAAGTCTAGCAAAGATGAATTCATGGTAACTTTTTGTTTGTGGGGATTTAAGAGTATTATGAGCGTGTTACGGCGTCCACTAAAAACTAAAGAATACATATTGAGTCACGTCAAATGATGTCATTTGTCTTCGCTCGTTTGTTGATTAACCTATATAATGCACATCTAATCTAATTATAATCTTACGACAAAGTAAAGAAGAAATCTAGTTTAATCTAATGTAATCGACCATTGAATATTTAATTTCCACGTATCATTTCTTTGTAATCTAGTTTAATATCTAATTATAATCTTTCTTTGTTTTCATTAATTATATATATATATATATATAACATAAAACTGCGCCTTGGTCTTAGAGGTGGATGGTTCGATCCACGTATCGGCCATTGTGTAAATTTTGAAACACAAGTGAGAGGAAAATGTCTTATAATATATCGTAGTTAGAATTCAAACCGTGAATATTTAAAAAATTGTTTGAGCATTTTATCGTTGCACCATAGCCCGGGTCACATCAAACTGGTCCAAAGTTAAAAAAGAAAATTGTATTTCTTTTGATAATTATGAAATGGTAGTAAATATTGTTACACTTAAATATATTTGGATTTGTAATATGAAACATTAGGATGATACTATTAGAGATCCTAATTAAATTTGGTAAACAAGGGGGAAAATTATTCAAAATCAACTAGATCTAAAGTGATCTTAGTGGTGAATTTGAAAATTCAAAGTTATTAAATTTTTATAAGAAAAATGAGTACATGTTTGAGTTTTAACAAATTAAAATTTTGATAGTACTAGTTATAGATGTCAAATCTGGTTCATATGTGTCGTTAGCACTATTATGATTATTATCTTCAGTTGATATGATAATTGACACATTATCATATTTACAAAATATAATAAAATAAATTTATGTTTGTAAGTCAAATTATAATAGAAATGTAGAATTAATCGGTACATACTCTTATTGTAAATTTACGATGTCTCGTATCAGGTGGTACTTGCGCTATATATGTTTACTCGCCTTATAGGCTCGTGGTTCCTTCGAGTTTGCTACTGCACCACTATTATCACAATAAATTGTGATGATTTTGGGCAAACCAGGAATCACATCTAAGTTCATTAAGAAGTTCATGAGCCACACAGCTTCTTTGGCTGCCTCAGAGGCTGTCACATACTCATCTTCCATGGTTGAGTCAGAAACGCATTTCTACTTAACACTCCTCCATGCAATGGCTCCACCTCCTAAAGTAAACACATAGCTTGATGTAGACTTACTATTGTCCCTATCTGATTGGAAGTCGGAATTCGTGTAACCCACGGGGAGTAAATCATCTGCTTGGTAAACTAGCATATAATCTCTAGTCCTTCTCAGGTACTTCAATATATGCTTTACAGTAGTCCAATGTCCTTGTCTAGGGTTACTTTGATATCTGCTAACCATGCCCACGGCAAAACAGATATCCGGTCTCGTGCACAACATAGCATACATTAGGCTTCCGACAGCCGAAACATAAGGAACTGCCTTCATCTCCTCTATCACCTTTAATGTCTTCGGAGACATCTCTTTAGATAAAGCTACTCCATGCCTAAAAGGTATAAAACCTTTCTTGGAATCTTGCATGCTAAAACGAGCAAGGATTGTATCGATATATGAAGCTTGGGACAAGCACAGCATCCTTTTCTTACGATCCCTTATTACTTTGATCCCAAGAATATGTGTGCATTCTCCTAAGTCCTTCATATCGAATGTTTGGACAACCATACCTTTACTTCCGACAACACTTTGATATTGTTTCCAACTAACAAAATGTCATCTACGTATAGTACAAGAAATACCATCACGTTTCCATCACACTTCTTGTATACACAAGACTCATCCAAACACTGAATAAATCCATATAATTGAATTACTTCATTAAATCGGATGTTCTAAGATCTTGAAGCTTGCTTTAGTCCATAAATCGACCGATTTAGCTTGCACACTAAATGCTCTTTACCTGTTTCAATGAACCCCTCTGGTTGCTTCATATGAATGTTTTCTTCAAGACTTCCGTTAAGGAAAGCTGTCTTGACATCGATTTGCCAAACCTCATAATCCATATGAGCGGCAATGAATAAGAGTATCCGGATAGACTTAAGCATGGTCATCGATGAAAAAGTTTCCTCATAATCGATTCCCTCTTTCTGAGTGTACCCTTTCGCAACCAGCCTTGCTTTGAAGGTTTCCACCTTCCCATTTGCCCCTCTTTTTCTTTTGTAGATCCACTTACATCCAACGTCTTTTATACCATTTGGTGGTTCTACAAGCTCCCAGACCTTATTAGAATACATAGATTCTATTTCAGAATTCATCGCTCTTTGCCAAGATGTTGCATCTATATCTTGGAGTGCTTCGTCATATGTTCTGGGATCAGGTTCATGTTTACCTGGGATCAAGTCCAACGACTCTCCCAAAAATATGAATCTTTCAGGTTGCCTAACAAGCCTCCCACTACGACGAGGCATTGTCTGTTGTTGTGTATCATTTGTGATACGTGTTGTAATTTCTTGTGATATTTCATCTTGCACTGTTGGTACTAAAGTAGACGTGTCCTCTTGCATTTCTTCTAGAACAATTTCACTCATGGGCTTATGGTTCATTACATAATCTTCCTCTAAAAATCAAGCATTGGTGCTAACAATGATCTTCTAATTTTTAGGATTATAAAACAAACCACCTTTCGTTCCCTTAGGATATCCTACAAACAGATAAATTTCTGTACGTAATTCCAACTTGTCAGTATCTTCCTTCAGCACATGTGCTGGACTACCTCATATCCAAATATAACTCAGACTAGACTTACGCCCATTTCATAATTCCATGGGAGTAAAGGGTACTGATTTAGAAGGTATCATATTCAGAATGTACACTGTTGTTTCCAGAGCATATCCCCAAAATAAATTTGGTAATTCTGAATAACTCATCATCAATCTAACAATTTCTATAAGAGTCATATTCCTTCGTTCTGCCACACTATTCTGTTGGGGTGTACCAGGTGCAGACAATTGGGATTGAATCCCAGCCTTTGATAAGTAATTCTTAAACTCTCCAAAGAGGTATTCGCTACCACGATCAGACCGTAGTGTCTTGATACTTTTACCATGACATTTTTTCACATCAGTCTTGTACTCTTTGAACTTATCAAAGCATTCAGACTTGTGGCGCATCAAGTAAATGTATACATATCTCGAATAGTCATCTATAAAAGATACAAAATATTCGAAACCACCTTTTTCCTGGATAGACATAGGACCACACAAATCAAAATGAATCAGTTCTAACACATCTTTGGCTCTATACCTCTTGGCCTTAAAATGTCTCTTGGTCATTTTACCTTCCAAGCAAGATTCACAGGTTGGAAAGTTTTCCAACACTAATGAACCCAAGAGTCCATCGGCTATAAGCCTTTGAATTCTACTCAAGTTAATATGATCAAGCCTTAGATGTAAAGATATGTTTGGTTCATTTCCGAAGGTTCCTTTCTCTTATTAGAATTAGAAGATGTGTTATTAAATTTCATTTGTTACTTTGTAGGAGAAATTGGATTTAAAGTATACAAATTGCCTACTAATGTACCAGAACAGATAATAACCCTATTCTTCTTGATAACTACTTTGTCATCAAAAGAAACAGAATATTCATCCACAAATAATTTAGAAACTGAAATTAAATTCTTTCTTAAAGTTGGTACATAAAGACAATTTCTCAAAACCAAACTTCTATTCCTATCAAATGATAAGTAGACGTCTCCCACTGCAATAGCTATCACTTTCGTAGCATTGCCCATGTAGACCGTTATCTCTCCCTCATATAGTCGTCAGATTTCCTGGAACCCCTGCAATGTATTGTAGACATCATCAATGGCTCTTGTATCTACACACCGGGTACTGGTAGATAACACCGCTAAACATGTTTCAACTACAAGAGAATAAGATATACCTCTATTGTTCTGATTTCTACGAGAACAGTTCGCCTTCCAATGTCCCGACTGCTTGCAGATGAAGCACTTGTTGGGTTTTTTGGGCCACGAAAACCGCTTTTTCGCGTCGCGGAAACCCTGAATCACCCTAGCCAACGGATATGTGCGAAGAGTATAGAACAAAATTTACGAGTACGAGTTTACAACTTAGATCTACTCCTAGATCTACATGAAGAAAAATTTATACCTTTGATGCGTGCCCTTTTCGTAATTCCGCAAGTCCAAGGTACGCCGGATCTCAAGATTGTCAACGTAGACAATCCTCTAGTAATATCCACACGAACAAGGTGTGTTCTCTAACACACAAGGATGGAGAAGAAGAGCACCACAAGTGTGCTAGCACTTTCTAGGGCTCTCGGATGGGATTGGAAAGAAAAATAAAGAAGATGAAATATAAGAACACTCTTCTTCTTCTTCTATGTGACAATCACTCTATTTTTCTTTCATGAAACTCAAAACCACTCACCTTGTTTCTTCCTTGAAACTCACGGCCAAGAGAAGAGGAGAGGGAGAAGAGAATGACTAGAGGAAGGAGATGAAGTGAATGAGAGTTAATTCACCAAATGAAAAATAAAACTCTCCACCATTAGTGTGGCCGGCCACATGAGGTTTGTAACCCCCCTCCACATTAAATGTGGAGGCTATTAAGAGGTGAATTGTAACCTCCATGATGTGGCACATATATGTAACCATGATGATGTGGAGCATCATCATTGGTCCACATCTTGCCAACTCACTAATGATGTGGCAAATAGTTAAGTCAAACTTGACTCTCCATCTTCCTCTCAAGTCAAGTCAAACTTGACCAAATCTCTCCCATGGTTGATCTAATCCAACCATTTGATTCAAGCCAATTTAATATAATGAATCTAATTCATTTAATTAAATTGATTCAATGAGTCATAATCTAAATTAGACTCGTTGAACACATGAATCAACTTGAGTCCAACTCAATTAGCCTAATTAGGATTACTCTTAATCCAATTTGATTCATCAAATGAATTTAATCCTCTTGGTTCATCATATACACCTAATCTCCATCCACTTGTTCTTTGTGTGTGACCCAATAGGTTCTTGTAACGTTAGCAATGCCCCTAAACTCATTTAGAAGCATAAGTAATGAGCGGTATCTAGCAATACATCATTACTACCCAAGTTACAAGAATGTTGAGATCCAACATCACCTTGTGACTACTAATTGTGACTCCTCACAATATGTGACATTGTCCTTCTATCCTAGACATCTAGATTGATCAATGTGAGGCATAGACCATGTCATCCTCTAATCAATCTAAATCTTGAACTCCAAGTAGACTCACTCGATCAAATGAGCTCAACATCTCATGTTGACTCATTTGGGCATGGTCATGCACTTCGTGGTCTAACTCTATCAAGAATACCGATGTCGCTCCCGTCATATGGGAGGGATAGATCTCATCTACATCACTCACATCCCTCTGCATAATTCATTATATACCCAGTAATCGCCTTTATAGTCCACCCAGTTACGGGTGACATTTGATGAAACCAAAGTACATAACTCCTTATGTAGGGAACCATGGTGACTTCAGGTCTAAGGACCAATAGTCATACTAATAGTCACATGAGAAAGTATATGACACTCATATAACGATCCATGATACTTTCTCATGGCGGATCATTCAGTATACATTCTCCAATGCATACCCATGTGTCAACTTGATATCTCCATATCCATGACTTGTGAGATCAAGTCATCGAGTTGACCTACATGCTAGTCTTATTACATTAACATTGTCCCTGAATGTTAATACTCGACTAGGAATGATTAAGAGTAGTGTTCCCTATATCATCTCACTATCGATTCAACCAATCGATTGATATAGGTAAGAACCTTCTACTCAAGGGCGTTATCATACTTAGTTTATTTGGCACCAATACAAGTAAGTATAATAACCAAAAACCAAATGCCTTTATTTATATATATAATATGATACAACAAGTCCAAAATACAATCATCAAATGATTGGCTCTAGGGCTCTAGCTAACAGCACTTGCCCTTTGGCTTCTTCACTCCAGATTTAAGTCCAGTACCTAGAGATCTTTTCACCTTCTTTGCTGAGCCAGACTGTTTCTTCTTCTTCTTTCCTTTCGACTTAGAAGTAGAAACATTTTCAGCAAAGTGAATCTGAAAACTATGACGAAATATACCCTCTGCTGCCTGAAGTTCTGTCAGAAGTTCCGCCAATGTATAAGCCCTTTTGTTTATGTTATAGTTCAAGCGGAACTGCTCAAAACTTCTGGGTAGCGTTTGGAGAATAATATCGATATGGGTTTCCCCATCGATTTCAGCTCCAAGGATCTGTATTTCGTTCAAATAAGTCATCATCTTTAGGATATGATTCCTTACGGGTGTCCCCTCTGACATGGTGGTTGTCATTAATTTTCTCATTGCCTCTTGCCTAGTAGCCCGATTCTGGTGTTCGAAGAGTTCTTTGAGATTGTTGATCATATCATAAGCAGTTGGTAAGTCCTGATGTTGATATTGCAGCACATTTGACATTGAAGCCAAAATGTAACACCGCACCATCTCATCTGCTTTTACCCATTTCTTATGATACTCAATCTCTTCTTCACTAGAATTGCTATTAGGTGCATCAGTGCAGGTCTCTAACAGTACAAACTTATAGCCTTCAGCAGTTAGGACAATGTCTAGGTTTCTTTTCCAATCTATGTAGTTGGGACCAGTAAGTTTGTTCTCTTTCAGTATAATAGCTAGTGGGTTGAAAGTCATCCTAAGAATCACAAAATAAGTTTTGATCAAGACTCTAAATTTAAAATAATATTGATTCCTCAAACAATACTATTAAATTTACCAACACCTCAAAACACCGTGAATTTTGCATGCCACGTTAGTGTAGACGTATACAAAATCAAACATTTATAAGAGGAGAGTCTTACCTATTAATTTTATTATCTTGTCATCCTAACTTTATGACAAATAAAATTAATAGTTGGTATTCCTTTGGTCACACAAATAATAGCAGTGACTCCGTTGAGAATGATACTGTTAAATGTGCCTAAGTGTATATCATTACTTGATACTTAGTCCATTAAATAGGATTGTGCCCCTTCAGTTGGAGAAGATCACACGCTCCTAAATAATTTCCTATAACCATCCATAAAGGAAGTTTGATCTAGTGATCCGCAAACAAACTCATCCGTTGTAGAGGGAGGCACTCAGAGCCAACACGCAAGTTTGTTGCATCACTTACAAACCAGTAATGGAGACCGTGAAATTTATTTACTAATCCCTCTCCAACTTAGTTATTTAAGGTAAGGAATTTTAACTATGCAAGCACACATCACACACATCACAATAAATAAAAGCAATAAATATGGAAATTAATTTTTTCAACTATTATGGCTTCTTCCATTACTGTCCTCCGTGTGCTGCTGCCAACCCTAGCTGTTGTCATCTTTAGCCACCGCAATCGGGTCTAGTCACCGCATCTATCTTGCTTCTTTTTCTGCTATGCCTCTGGTCCACAAATAGTACCATGCCTCGTAAGGATATGATCCACGACAAAAATAGAATTTTACATATATCGATCCTATATTCCACAAAGGAATGTACAAGTAATCTAGATCGAAACAAAAATGAAAAATCCTAAAACTAATACAGCTCCTGCTGTATTTAATACATATAATCATGCACACACATAAAATGTCCTTGACATGTCCAAGGGTCCAATCACACACAATATCTATAAGTCATAATAGTTAGAGTCTGCAACCACAGAGTTAGCACATCCTACTATTCTCCTGCCTAAATTATATATGACATGTGCATAATTAAATTGAAAACCAAACACACAGAGGCAAACCCTAGCTCTGATACCAATTGTTGGTTGCTACTGGGAATATCATACCGGTTTCCCTGTATAAAAATTTTGTACAAGTCATGAACCATTCCTAACAACCTATTGTGTTCTTTAGAAATTAAATTTGGAATTGCAAACGGAACATAACATTATTGATTCCAAATTCAACTTATCTGTTCTTAGTGGTTTGGACTTGGATTGCAAACGATGCTTAATATTATTGATCCAAATCCACTCATATTACAAATTCAATTAAATATTAATTTCAGATATTGGCTTCCAGGTTAAACATGGCGAGGCACTAGACCTTCTTAGGTATGGGAGCATCCACCACTTCCTAGACAAAGCCTTTCAACAAAATTTAATATTTAATTTCCTTATAGTAACCCTAGGTTTAACCAAAAAGAACAATCGAATCACAAATTTGAAAAACAAAAGAAACACAAAATCGAAAACATAAATTCGATTACCTAGATTCATTCTTGTGTTTGGTATTTCAAAATCTAAATAAAAGGATGAACTAGTTATGATGCGGAAACTAATAACTAGTTATACCTTTTATAGCTTATAGACCTCACGATCTTCTGTCATATTCCTCTTCTTATCTTGGACGTCGTGTAGGCGACAATCTACTGAGACGAGAATCCACCCAAGCTTCCTTCTTCTCTAAGCAAGTTTCGGCCACCACAAGAACTCCAAGAGAAGATGAGGTTCGGCCACCACCACCAAGCTCCAAGGGATGCTAGAAACAAAGCCTCCTTTCTCTACTTCTTCTCCAAGCAAAATCCGGCCACCAAGGACTCCCCAAGAGTTGATGCCGCCGACCACCAAAGAAGAAGAAAAGGAGATGAAGAAGGATAAGGGCCAACCACCACCTAGGGGGAGAGGAATAATAGAAGTATTGTTTTTTTTTAGGTGAGACACCTCTACCCTCTCTTTTGTATTCCTTGATCTTGTCAAATAAGGAAAGTTTTAATAAAAACTTCCTTATTTTCCTTGCCATTGAAAAGAAAATTTTAACTAATTAAAAATCCTTTTCTCTATTAATGTGGTCGGTCATATCTAATCCTCCAAGGAAGGAAAGTTTTAAACACAAAATTAAAACTTCCTAATTTGTTTCCGAAAATTTTTAAATAAAAATTTCTCTTTTAAAAACTCCCTTCATGGTTGGTTATAAAAGGAAACTTTTATAAATTAAAATCTCTTTATTAAAACATATGGATGATTTACAAAAAGAAAAGTTTTCTCTAAAATTAAAATCTTCCTTTCAATCTACAAATAAGGAAAGAAATCAAATCTTTTCTTAATTTTTTTGTAGAAACTATAAAAGGAAAGATTTAAATTTTAAAACTCTCTTTTAAAATCATGAGGATGGTTAAAAAAGGGAAAGTTTTATCAAAAATTAAAATCTTCCTTTTAACTACAAATAAGAAAAGATATCAAACCTTTCTCTTAATCTTTTGTAGAAAACTATAAAAGAAAAGATTTAAATTTTAAACTCTCTTTTAAAACCATGTCTTCCACATAAGAAAAGATTTTAAAAAATAAAATCCTTTTATTTTAATGTGGTCAACCAATTAAGCTTGGGTTCAAGCTAGGGTCGGCCACCAACTCACCTTAGTTTGGCTGGCCCTAGCTTGGGCTCCAAGCTAGGCTTGGACGACCACCTTAAGGTGGGTAAGAAGGTGGATATGGGTGGGTATAAGACTTTATAAATAAGAGGCTATGACAGAGACCGAGAGGAGAAATTGATTTTGGTCTCCCGATGAACTTGAGCTTCCTGTGTTCGCCCCGAACAACCAACTCGAGTTCATCAATAATATCTCATTCCACTAAAGAGTTTATTAATGAACTACCACACCAATCCCATAATACTATATGGACTCCTCTTTATCATGAGTGTGTTAATCTCCCTGTGTTTAAGATATCGAATGTCCACTAATTAAATGAGTTACTGACAACTCGCTTGATTAATATCTAGCTCCAAGAGTAGTACCACTCAACCTTATCATCATGTCGGACTAAGTCCACCTAGAAGATTTACATGACAATCCTTATGAGCTCCTCTTGGGGACATTATCAACATAAATTACTAGGACACAGTTTCCTTCTATAACCAACAACACACACTATAAATATTATCATTTCCCAACTTATCGGGCATCTTGATTTATCGAACTAAATCTCACCCATTGATAAGTCAAAGAAATAAATACTAGATATATGTGCTTGTTATTATATCAGGATTAAGAGCACATACTTCCATAATAACAAAGGTCTTGTTCTTTTATTCAGCTAGTATAAAAAGAACTTACCTTAAATGGTCCTGCTCAATATACTCAGGGTGTACTAGTGTAATTTTATAGTTAAGATAAACTAATACCAAATTACACTACGATTATTCCAATAGTTTGTTCCTTTCCATCTTAGTCACGAGCTATTGTTTATAATTTATAAGGAATTGATAACATAATCTTCTGTGTGTGACACCACACACCATGTTATCTACAATATAAATTAATTGAACAACTACACTTAGCATACAAATGTAGACATTTGACCAATGTGATTCTTTATTTCAAAATAAATGTTTACAAAAAGCTAGGCTTTTAGTATACACTCTAACAGGAAGTAGGGTCAGGCCTGACAAAATCTTTACTATCCATCTCTCCATTGCAGTTTTGTACTTGTAACTGATTGATGGATGATGCAATTTAATCTAACTTAATCTGTATGTTCTGTATCCTCACAAATTGTTGCTCTTGATGCTCACTCATTTATTGCATAATTTCATTGAATTTTCATGTTGACTCTGCAAATTATACTTGTACATCCTCATACCTGAAATGTGAAAAATCCACCCTATTAGAATTATAGGTATTAGGAAATGACTCATACCTATTCTGCTGCTCCACAGGTGGGTAGTACTGATATTCAGGCTGATAAAATCCAGACTGAGGCTGATAATAATAACTCTCCCTCCAATCTCTAAAATGCTGATAATATGGATCTATGGTCAAATAGATTTCCTGTTCTTACACTAACAATTAGCAAATAAAATCAAAAGACTCGGGAACATATAAAATCAAACACATGGATATATGAACATGAAAGCAATTGAAACAACAAAAAATTTTAAAGTTTTCCAAAATAAAGAACAATCCTAAAATTATCAAACATTGTTCTTCCCGACAACGACGCTGAAATTTGATGTGCACAGTCTGTCACACCCACAAATCAAATTAACAAATGATATCCATTGAACCCCCTTAACTACACAATGATGTTGTAATAACGAGCCCAGGATCGAATCTCTCGAGGAATTAACAGTACGATGGTAATCTTAGGATTGCGTGTTATTCCTATTTTTGAGATTTTAACATATAAATGGGGGTTTAAGCTTTGAATCTAAATCTAACAATTGAAAAGAAAGCAAATAAGAAACTTATCTAATACATAAATGAAATCTACCTATGTGCCAACAATCAAACTATAACGCATTGTCACCCTACGTTGTAATTAAATCATTAACACACTTAAACTAAGAATGAAATAACAAGACGCAATTAAATCTAATCTTAAGTATAGAATAAAATAACAAGACATAAGATAAATCTGATCTAAAGCAAAATTTAAACCCTAACTTAATTACTTAATAATTAACCATGCTCAAATAAAACTTAAACACAAATTAAGCTTCAACATGGTAATGAAATGCTAGATTACTTACTAAAAACATAACGAACATCAAAGAAGTCTGTTCTAACTTCTAAACCAGTAATAAAATGAAATAAAATGATAAACCGTTCTAATCTCACAATCAAGCTAGCCAAACAACGCACTCTTGCCGCCACGCAAGAAGCCGGAGACGAGAACGCCCAACTCCGGTCATCAATGGAGAATCTCAGTAGCATATCAACTCGAGGATTGCTCAGCAACACCGGCGGAACGCCTCTGGCAAGCTAGAAACAACCCTAAACTCATAAATGGCCGAAAATATAGAAATCTGCAACCCTTCACCTCTGAATCTGGAATGGAAGTACAGATGATGGATGATCGTCGGATGAAGCTCAGGAACACCAGAGGAACGCCGCCAAATGTCGCTGATGGAAGAAGAGTCGCAGATCTGAGGGAACGCCCAACAAATCTGTGAAAACAGAGGTTTTCCGAGATGCAGAATTTTGCCGGAGGGAACGCCCGCCGATGGCTCCAAATGATCGGGATGAAGCTGTCGTGAAGCTCTGCACTGATGATGTCGCTTGAAGAGTTGATCGAAGGTGGAAACAGGGTTGGAATTTCAGAAGAAACTCGCCGCGAAATGAAGCTCAGCGTGAAGGAGATCGACACCAACGAAGCTACTGTAGCTTCTATTTTAAATCAGATCCAGATCTGAACGGACGGCTGGGAGCAATTCGGATCTTGATCAACGGTGAAAAGTCGCGTTAACTTCGATCCGAAGGTGCTAATCTTACTCTAGGGTCTGGATCTACTCTCCCTTAAGTCGGATGGACCAGATCTTCAATGGATGGCTCATATCCCTCCGATCTTTGATGAATGGTCCATAATGATCCGCAGCTTGATCTTCTCATTTAAACTTCGATTCGAGCACAAATTTGGTTCGAATAGATTCAAATCCAAGATCCTTTGATGCTTATAAAATAAAAATCAAATATTAGCATCAAATAACACCAAAAATAAGATAATTTGTAATTAAGTCTAAGAATAACGATAATGCATGAAATGTGATGCATATATAGGTTTCATCTATGAATATAGCATCAAACCATGCATGTATGAATCGAAATAATACAGTAAAATCATGGTTATCAGGGAGCGACATCGGAAGAAAACAGCACTTCAGGGGGAGCTATGGATAACAAGATCGATAAGGTAAGTCAAATATAATCTCTTCCTCCTGGTAAGTCATTTAAGTTTATAAAATATTTATCAAAGAATTGTTGCAATCTATAAAAAGAAATTAAAGAGTTAAAATTAATTCTAGCAAAATCTTGTCCATTAGAAGAATTTGATAAAATAAAATTGGAGAATGATAATTTACAGAAAGAAATAACATACTTGAAAAATCATGAATGCTCATATAATATAAGTATTAGAAAATTTAATGGTCTAAATTGGTATTTTAGTTACCACAAAGGACAAATTAGAAAAAATTTCTCAGAAATATATTCTAAAGAAATTTCTAATTAACCCATTTGGAAGGAACCTATATTTGGTTCCAAAGACTTGTCTAAATTAAAGTTTAATTGGACTTAGAGCTTTCAGAGAATACATTAAATATTTAATTTCCTTATGAGGTTGTGTCTAGAAAGTGGTTGTTGCTCCAATAACCAAGAAAGCCTAGTACCTCATCACAGCCTAGAAACCAATTAACGAAATAAAATGTTTAATTGACAAACTGATAAAACATTGAATAATGATTAGATAATACTTTACATAATTGTCGGCATTTTTTTATTTGCAATTTTTTGAAAAAAAAAACTTAGAAAGTTAAAGTTTTTTTTTAAATATACTATGCTTTTACCAAATTTCTTTAAAAAAAATTATTATCAAAGTTTTTTATTGGAAGTATCAACCTTACTCTACCAAAAACTTTTTCACCAAAACTACTCAAATATTATTTTCAAATTTGTTTAACTTAAGAAATTGTATTTGCAAAACTTAAAGTTTCTAAAATTATTTACGTTGCTAGTTATTCTCAAAACTTTTTCAAAATTACTGAAAAATCAATGTTTTTTTAAAAAAAAAACTTGACTTTCTCTTTTGTTTGAAAAGTTACCCTTATATTTTTTTTTGTATCCCATTTTTTATGTGATCAAAGGGGGAGAAGGGATAAGTCTAGGGGGAGGTAGGCAAAATTTCAAATTTTTGTACTTTAATTGTAAATTTATTACTTTAACTTTATGTTGGTTTACTCTAACTTAACTTGGATTACTCACATCAAAAAGGGATAGATTGTTGGTACCCCAAGGTAATTTTGATGTGATCAAACAAGTTAAGTTAGGTCATGTTGTGTTTAACCTTATGTCTAAGTGTGCAGGAACTTAGGAGCACAGGGAGTCGAGCAAAAGACGTAACTAGCGAGAATGACGACACGGGAGAGAGCCGACGGGCTTGGTGCGTCTGAGGGATGAGGTGCTGCAGAAGAGTACACGGGCGGACGAGAAGAAGGTGCATAGTGTTTCCGAGGGATGAGAAGCCAGGAGCGGAAGCTTGCTCAAGAAGGTCGGAAGTTGGGTTCGGGTTAGCCCTATTCCGGATGGCTGAAATCACCCAAGCGAGCGGAAAAACTCGGACCGAAGCAAGTGGGGCCGAAGCTGGAGGCCTAGAGAGAAATTCAACAAAATGTTGACTTTCCCCCTTCCGGGGGCCCGGAACGATTCCAGGCGCCCGAAGCAGTCTAGGGCACCCGAAACCCAAATTTTAGCCATTTCGACGTGGTCTTTGATGGTTACATCGGGGATAAGTTTTATCCCACTTCAGGCGCCCCAACCAAGGCTATAAATATAGCCTTGGCCCCAGAAGATATAAACAACAAGCATTCTTACAACAATACTTGTACACATCTCAGTTTTTGTTTAGCTTCTTATTTTCTATGCTTTCACTACTGTAAAGAGGCTTCTCAGCCTAAAGGAGAAACTAGTGCTACTCTATTTTTTGGATTAACAACCTCCCCGGTTGTAACCAAGTAAAACCTCTGAGCCTCTGCTTTTCAGTTTATTTATTATTTAATGCAAGTGTTCTTTAATTAAGTTATTTGTCCGAGAAAGATTCTTTTGTTTGATTTTGTACAGGGGCTATTCAACCCCTCTTCTAGTCGGCCGCCAATAGTCCTACAGCAGAGACTAAGTAAATCAAGTTGTTAGCATTGTGGTGTTCTCAGCTTCAAGTATCTACTATGAAGAAGAATCGAAGCGAACTATTCACCACCCCCCCCCCCCCCAGCTCTATCGATCCTAATACTATAAATATTTGTTGCACATAATAACTATGACTCTCACTCATTTCACTTTAAAACTCATCATTTCTTTTTTGTGTACAACTTCACCATTTGAGTTTTCATTGATCAATTTATCTTAATTTTGAGATGTTCATTCATATCAATATGGTATGCAACTAACTTATTATGTCTTTGATGACTCAGTGCTCTATTAAAATGGGTGATGAAATCCATTAATGAGTTCTTATTTGAGACATATTTCTTGAAAAAATATATGTGAGTCTTTAAATCTTTGACTACTTAACATTCTAGCACAAATACATGGATAAAATATACTGGCATCCATCTGTATTACAATTCATACATCAAAAATAACCAATCATTTTTCTCTAAGTTAGCACACTTAATTGTCTCTTCCCATGACTTCTCAAAGACATCAAATGTTGTAGAATTTGTAATGATATTCTTTATGCTTTGATAGTGATTTTGAAAAGTCAAAGGGTATAATTTTTGGGGGAATTTGTTCAATATGTACCATAAAGAATATCGATACACTATTTGAGGAAAAACTTGTATAATGACTTTTGTCATATTAGGGTCCTGATCAGTGATGATAACATTAGGGTCCTGTCATGTTTTGCTAAGGAATTTTAACACAATTAAAAGTAAGAGTGATCATGCAATGATTAACAGGAAAATGTATGGATAAAACTATAACACATATCAACATTCATAGAGAGAAGAAATTTGCAACACAAATAATACAATCTGATCGAAAACAATAGAACTGTGTTATCTGTCGATATAACATGGATCCAAAATAATAGAAAAAAAGCAAGAGTTATCATGTAATTTCTAAAAATGATTACCTTTTACTAGCAATGGAGCTTCGTCGTGGTGAGGGAGGGAGGGCGAAGGAGGGAAACCCTAGCTTTGGCGTGGCGAGTGAGGGCGGCTCAATGGAGGGTGTGGCGAGGGTCGACGTTGCATGTCGCGGCAAGAGTGGGAGGCGCGGGGAAACCCTAGCTTTGTTGCTACGAGTGAGGGAGGCTCGAGGGAGGGTGCAGCGAGAGTCGATGTCGCGGGTAGCTTCGAGCGCAATGAAGGAGGGTACGCATGGGAGGACCGAGATTCACAAGAGAGCAGGGAGAACGAGAGCTCGTTTGCTTCCGTCTGTGAATCCCTCGAAGAATCGTGGTGAGGAGAATCACGAGGGCGAGTGAAGACTAGGGCATTGGCGAGGAAAAGTTCATTCTATGAAAATAAAAAGGAAAAAAAATAGTGATGACGCGGCAAGAGAATCTATATATTCTGCCATTGGTTTTGGTTATCTTGTGAGAATATAAGACAACATGAATTCATGGGGTAATTGTTTGTTTGTGAGGATTTAAGAATATTATAGGCGTGTTACGGCGTCCACCAAAAACCAAAGAATTCAATTGAGTCACGTCGAATGATGTCATTTGTCTTCACTTGTTTGTTGATTAACATATATAATGCACATCTAATCTAATTATAATCTTAGGAGGACAAAGTAAAGAAGAAATCTAGTTTAATCTAGTGTAATCGACCATTGAATATTAAATTTCCACGTGTCATATGCTTTTCCTTTTTTCTTTTCTTGCTTTCTTTCTAGAGGTCTTTCTATCAGTGCACGGCTCAATCCCATAGATCAGCTCTTAGATAATTTGGAAGCACGAGGGGAGGGAAATACCTTACAATATACCATAGTTGGGATTCAAACAAGGAGTGTTTGAGAAGACTACCTGAGCACTTTATCGTTGTGCCATATCTCGGAGCACATAGAACTGTGTCAAAGTAAAAAAGAAAAAAAAGATTTACCAACAAGTTTGAGAAAAAATGTTGGTAGAAACAATGTTAGAATTGTAATCTAAGATTTCAACAAGATGGAGGATTGAATCATGATGAGACTGACACCATCAAGGATTGAATCATGATGAGACTGACATCGCCCCCGCGGGCTGGATCAACCGGTTAAGGCGTGGCATCCTTGCACAATGAGTCGTAGGGTCGAAGGTCTACGGACGTGCACTGGATGAATAATCTGGACCGGCTGTGTTAAATTCCGGAGACACCACGCTTTACCCGGGCCAGCATTCACCGCTGATTTACCTCCTCCTAGGATCGCTGTGGGGCCAGGCCTAGGGGGCCGCTGGGCGGCGGGACCCACCTTTTTGTACAATGATGAGACTGACACCACCAAAGCTCATCTAGAATCCATCTAATCCTTTTAATATACTCATGGCACCCGAGTTTGTGGCACCCGAGCTTCAAACTATTCCAAATGGATATAAAGTTGATATTTTTAAATAATTTCATTAAAAAATTAGATTCATCAAACTATATGCATAAACTTAATGATGTGAAACAAACTATCCTCTAAAAGGCTCTCAACCTTCTTAGTTTTCAGATTTTAGGAGGAAATAAATAAATCCTAGCTTTTTTATTATTATTATTATTATTATTATTATTATTATTGCCCTTACCGATGTAGCTGAATTTATACTTGGACAAATTTTACCATCAATGAGACATGATTCAATTTTAACTAGTACAAATACTGTTTCGAATTATCTCATATGTCTTATCTAAAAGATCATATGTTAAGACTTAAATAAGTCTTATGATTTATCCTCTTCTATAATGTATGGAATCATCCTAGAAGGACAGATAAGATCACGACTTTATTTATTTTTACCACCAATGATATATTTATTATTCATGTGTTCGTACATAATATCAGTTAACAAATAATGATTTTCTTAATTAATTTATCATTTCTATCAAACCAAATATATCCTAGTTAAATTTATTAAACCAAAAATACATTAGTTAAAATTTATTAAACAAATATACACTAGTGAAAATTTCCCCAACGAATACTATATTTATTAAAATTTCACCTACGTTTGTAAGTTGATTATTTTATTTATTTTAACTTTAAATTTGTAATGTAATGTAATCTCGATTATAAAATGTAATGAAGTTTTATAATCTGAATTACAAAACAAATACTATATAATTCGATTACATTACGAGGTCACTGTTTAACTAAAAATTGAATACCGAATATACCCTTAGTCAGCCTACCGACCGTCGCCCGCTCACCGGCTGCCGCCAATCACCGATTGTCGACGGTCGGTCGTCGATCACCGATCGTCGCCCGTTGGTCGCCGCCGGTCGTCGATCAACACCCGCCGCCTCCGGTCGTCGGTCGTCGGTCGGCGCCTACCGCCGCCACCGTCGATCGACACCCGCCGCCGCCGCCGTCGATCGGCGCCCGTCGCCGCCAGTCGTCAATCACCAGCCGCCATTCGACACCACCGCCGATCACCGACTGGCCGACATCGATCACCGGACACAAGCTCCGATAGAAGTGCGACGACTGTCGATAGAAATCGCAGGATATTTTTATCATTTTATAATAATATAAATTACATTCCTTATAAAAAATAATAAATATGAAACAAAAAAAATAAAATCCTTTTTTAATTAAATATTATATATATATTATATTACCAAATGTAATAATATAATCAAAATTACATTACAAATGTAATTCAGCCTAGATGATAAAAGAGTAATGACTACCATATTAGTTGCAGACTTATAATAAATGCAATACATCAGTGGAAGATATAATCGCTGAGAACAATTAATATTTAATCTAATATTTATATCAAACTTAAACACAATTTTTAAACAAACTATAAAAAAAATAACCCAGCACACAATTCCAGCTATACGAAATTCCAATGGAACCTTATTTTTTATAAAAGACTATTTTCAAAATTCAAAAACATGATATTTTAATTACAAAATAATAATTTTAATTTTAAAATCATGCCCAACTATAAATTATTTTAAAATCATGCCGGGCCTAAGTATGAACCATTGACATAATAATAAAATGACGACGCTGCTAGTCTGGATAACTTTGTAATATAGTTAGAAAAAAACATATAAGATTAAAAATAATTTCAACCCACAAATTATTAACTATTTTTTTAAAACAGATCCACCAGAAAGCTGGGAGTTCAATTGAGGGCTTTTTTATGTTATATATTGTATAGCTACACTTTACAGAAAACGAAATTCAAGGCAAATAATGTTAATAACAATAATGGATTGGAATACCATGGGGGAGAAAAAAAGGATACACAAGTTAATCAATTAACAGCATAGGATTTTATCATGTCTGGTATATAATTCTTTGCTACATATTTAAGTTGGAGTCCAAAATGTGCAGCAACAGTAGCGTTTATCACCTAGTAACAAAATAAAACGTAAAGCTTTTCATATACAACTAAGATAATTGTTTCAGATGGAGGAAAGAGGTGTTTACTATTTACCTATTAAGCAAACCTAGGCTGCAGTTCTTATCATCCTTTCATTGTTTAGGGCCCTGGATGAAATGTTATCAACAAAGGAGACGTGGACTTGAGTTCTGGCATTCTGTCGGTTGGTGATGAGGGATGTTTCGGTGCAGGCGTTTGGAGTTTCGCCGGTATAAGCTTGGCAGATGTAGGCTTCGACATCTTCATATTCCTGAGGTAGAAAATGCATATTGTACACAAATTGAAAGTATAAATGCGCTGAAATCATGTGATAAAGGGCTTTTTTTGTAAGGATGAGATCACCACAATAACTTATGCAATAGTTTCCGAATGCAGAGACAACGTACTTGAAAAAGAATGTAAGAATCAATATCGCTGAATGGCATGAGGATTCTTGTTGATGCCAGTTTCTTGCATAGAGTACTGAAATTTTTAATTATCTTGATCGTCTATTAGATCATGCAAAAATTACAAGTCCCAAAGTTCATACATTCTTTTTTACTTTTTCTCTACATTTGTCTTGTGAAGGATCATGGCAGAATACCAAGTGGTTGCCAAATGCATGCATATGGAAGGGCCCAATAGAAGTGATAAGAAGATAAGGGATGAAATTATGCTATTATTAGGTGTGCTTGTTGTGCCTTCTTGCTAGGTGAAGCCTCCTCACCTCGGCTACAAAAGGTGCCTTGGGTTTGGCTAGGTTGAGCCCTATTAAGCAAAACTAGGTATCAAGAGAGCCTTATTAAGCAAAATTACAGGTATGAAGAGAGTCTTATTAAGAAATTGGCGAGATCAAGTGATTTCATATTGGATATAATTATTGGCATTGCTGAGAACTAGAGGATTAATCAACTAGAATTAAGAGTTGGAGATGAAAATGCTTAATAGGAGGTCCAATGTTTCTTCATGATAAATGATAAAAGGCACTAATGCAACAAAGTTTGAAAACATCTTTTAAGGCAAGAGGAAAAAAAAATCAATAGATCCGAGTGATAAAAGGTTAAAAAGCCAATAATGGGGAAATTATCCGAGAAGCTTTGTGGAATATCCAAAGATTGTTAGATGGGCTCCGTGTGTACAACTTCAAATAAGGAGCAGCATAGATGCAGGGTGATCAATGGCAATCCACATGCTCCTACCTAGTGCCCCATCTGGTGCCCCAAGACTAGCTAGTGCACCTTTCTATGTTTTGGACAGGGATGATTTGATTCTGATCATTAAGTCTCGACATGCAATTGACTTGGACGTATCAAGAGATCTAAATAGTATAATGTACTTTACGACATTGTAGCAAGTTTATCACCCTCTAGCCAACTGGGCATCCCGTGGGGACAAATATACCTTATGACATTAAACAAGTAAAATGTAGTTCTAAAAAGACATTAAACATGGAGGGAGGATTCAAAAGGAGTACCCTTCATGATCCAATAGTAGTACATAATTCAATCAATGATCCACCAAATGGAATAGGTTGTCGGGCTTGTGGATCATTCGGATTTCACGATTGCCATGGCAATGGATCTAGCTGAAGTGAAGACTTATAAGAATCTCAAATAGTGTAGGTAGTAGATGAAATTCTACATTATTAATGACTAAATAAAATTAGCCAAGGATGATAACTTGTTCATTTGCATTATTATATACACTATTGACGAATTTCCAAAGGCACTCTAGAATTTTCCAACTTCATGCCTCATACTTAGTTTTGCTCAATTTACAAAGCAAAACTAACTTTCTTGTTGTTTAAATATTCTAATGATCAACAGGTGGTGATTGTAGAAAAATATTTGAGATGATTCATGAGAGTAAGACGTGCAACTAGATTTTTTTTCCTTAACTAGAAATAAGCCATCAATGACTTCTGCCCGAAAACTTCTTAATGACCCAAATTAATATTCAAAATCTCAAATCGTGCCAAAATTTTGATCTTTGATTGGAGTAATATTGTTTCAGTATCGTGACAACATTCCGACACATGTGCTAGAGATGGACTGAATGTTAAGAGAGGAAAGAGATGGAACATAGAAATGAGACATTGTCTATGCCAAGTGGTATCGAATTTCGGTTTGACCATTTTGTTCAACACAATTCGAGATTCAAACTATATATTCCACATGAGACTCTCCACCAACATGACACGATTTGGGCCATTGAAGAGTTTTGGCTCATCCTCACTCATTTCAAACTAAAAATAAAATAAACTAGGAATATATCTTGCTCTTATGAATTTAATGGTATGGATATATCTTTCCAAAAAGAGCATGTTTTGACAATCAAAGTAATTAAAAAAGGGAGGGGATCATTAATCAAATTAAGGGCATTTTGGATATATGCTAAGAGAAGTTGCATTGTTTGGCAATTTGAAAGTACAGACATGAGGTTGGAAAACTCAAAAGTAGGTATGCTTTGTGAAATTTGTTTAAAGTATGAAATGAAGAAACTTTTGCAATATGTCAAACATTATAATGAGAACCGCCAAACTGGTTGAACAATAAATAGATGATTTTTTTATTACTAAAAACTAAACATATACTCTTAATCAAATTTTATATATCTGCTACTCAACATATATATATATATATATCGGTGCAACCTGTGATGATTTTATTTAAGAATGTGAAATATGTACATAACATTAATTCAGATGTAAACGAAAAGTTATGGCATCCTTCAATTGTATGAACCAAAACAAGAAATTGTTTATCAGCCATCCCAAATTCTGAATAAAGTTAGTTAACAGTGTGCTAGAGGAAGAGGTGAACTTGCTCCAACGATTTGCTAACTTTTGGTTGTGCAATTGGTCAAGAGATGGTGCTTTTTCAAGTACAGAGGGTGTAGATGACATGAGTAGGTCCTAATCCCCAAGAGGCATAAATTCAGTTGAAAAACTTTGAGGTGAATTCTTCATGTCAGTGTTACAACACAAAATAGCTATCCAGTATTAGATTACTAGGATGGGCAGAAAGAGAAAGAGCTTTCTTGTTTCTCTTTGATGGAGTAGTAACCATCTGAAGGTTTTAAATACTGGCATGTCTGATGCAGGTGACTTAGATCCAGCCTAGGCTGATTGTTTTATAGGCCAAACTAACAGAGAAGAATCGCTGAAATCCTGTGACTGTCAGAAGGCAACATTTGCATGAGAAGCCTGGAAGTTATCCAATAAATGGAGTAGTTCTGTCAACCGCAAGAAGAAAGACAATAGATCCCAGCAGTTGGAGCTGTCAACAAACTGAAACATTGGAGAATGAAAAGAGGACTTGGGAATTTTTCAAGAAGATGGAGTTACCATCTCTATCTTGGTATATATTTTCTTGAAATAGATGAGTCTATGGGAGGTAGATGGAGGGGAGAATTATACAACAGCTTTTCTTTTCTACGTCAAGAAAAACTGAATCTGAATATTAAGATGATGTCCTAATTACTCCACAATTCCAATGAAAAAATATATATCTTCTGGAACTTTGAAATAATGGACTGTGTGAAATTATATTGAAGTCCAACTCAAATATGGTTACTGGAGTTAAGAACCAAATATTCACATGTAACACCAAAATTTAAGCTAGACAAATAACACAAAAAATGTTCATGCAAATTGCAGCTTCAAAATCATTTCTCTTCTACTTGAATAAAGTGATGTAATCTAAGTAACAAGGGTATCTTTCCTCAAATTCAGAAAATGTCAAGTACTTAAAGCATTGCAGAGCTAACCTCATATAGTGGCTGTCCATTCACTACCACCCAAGGAACATAGGTGTGAGGGGGTTCTAAAGCATCTGTTTTTGCAGCATACTCTAACTCAAGCTGTTAAAAAAATAATAATAATAGATGCGCCAATCCATAAATTTGAGCAGATAGAAAAAATCCAAGCAGTATGCATAGAATAAACCAGGCACTTTAGATAGCCAACAATGAATTTTAAAATATTTGATAATTTAATAAAACAACAAATGAACTATTTTTTCTCATGTCTCGCACATCCCCCAACTATATAAAGTGCACCGCAGAACCCTATTACCGATTGAACATTATTTCCTCCACTTCAATTAGCTGCTAGAGCTCTTCTCCCCACAACACTACCACTTTGTCACGCCAAAATACCACAACGCAATTGTAGCTAAAAATACCCACAGGTAGCATACTGCCATAACCAGATACTATAACTACCAAGGTTTGAAGTGCCGTTCCGTGCCGCCCGGCACGGACGGTTTTTACCGTTCCGCCGGGCGGCCGAAACCGGCACGGGAGGCGTCCCCGTCTCGGTGGCGCCGGAGGAGACGCGGGACGCCTCCTTCGGCGCCGGAGGAGACGCGGGATGCCTCCGGCGGCGTCCCGCGACGCCTTCGGCACAGAAGGCGTTGTGCGCGACGCCTTCTGCGGCGCCAAAAGCGTCCGGCAGGGTCGCCGGACGCTCTAGCGAGCCTTCCGGCGCCGCCGGAGGCGTCCGGCGACGCTTCCAGCATCGCCGGACGCCCCCGCGAGATCGATCGCGGGCGGGCGCGATCTCGTGTACGCCGTTTTTTTTTTTTTCTGTTTTTAATAATTATTTATTTTATTTTATTAATTTAAACAATTCCTAAGGAGGATGGGTAGAGGATATGTGATATTTCAAAGAGGCTTTTATAAACCTAGTTAAATTATTCTAATAAAATATATAAAAAATATATTTAAAAGTAAAATAAATTAAATAAATTTTATTAATTAATATACTGAAAAAATAATATTTTAAATTTCATTTAAAAATTTTAAAAAATATATAATAATTCTTATTTATATTCTAATATATTTTTATTATTTTAAATTTCATTTAAATTTTAAAAAAATCTAAAAAAAATTTAAAAATTCTAATAAATTATATTTGTATTCTGTTTTTTTTTTTAATTTTTTACTTGATATTTTTTA
The DNA here is from genome assembly GCF_018446385.1 of Zingiber officinale. Classification (NCBI taxonomy): domain Eukaryota; kingdom Viridiplantae; phylum Streptophyta; class Magnoliopsida; order Zingiberales; family Zingiberaceae; genus Zingiber; species Zingiber officinale. Next base: position 21,807,222 of record NC_055988.1, read on the forward strand.
CTATTTAAAATATATATTATTTAATTAATAATTAATTAAATGAATAAATAGTTAATTTATATAATTATTATTAATATAAAATAATATCTTGTATTATTATTATTATTATTATTATTATTATAGATACTTCCATTTTAATTTGAATTATTGATATATCAATTCTATTTAAATAAAATTATTTTAATTATTTTTTCTAACAATATTAAATTATTCAATAATTGAGAACTTATAATAAATCAATATACAACTTATTTTTATATACACAATAAACATATTTATCTTATCATTATTATAGATAAATAAAAAATACCGAAACTATATCGGCACGGCACGATACGATACCGAAACCGTATCGTTCCGGCCTGAGACCGAAACCTCAGCACAGGTCGAAATTTTAAACCATGATAACTACAATAAATTTGCAACAGTATCTGTGGTGTTAAAGGTGTACTAATTAAAAAAAAAAACTATGGATGAAGCCTGAAATGAGTTGTGCATTGTTCATGTACTCATTCTGAGAGGACCAATGACTGTTATGCACAAATATAACTATCATTCTGCTGCTATAGCTATTGTTCCTCACACATATAGTAATCCCATACTATTGTCACTATAACTTTTCAGATCATTTAATAAGAGCAATGATTAAAATTTCATACGGGACTAGAACAACAAGGTTTTGATACAATATCATGTGATGCCTGCATGAGTATTTGCTCCAATATGTCTTGGGGTCAATTCTTAGCTTGTGCAAATTGCCTCGTTAGGTGTTGACCTCTCCTGTGCAACAGGTCGCTGTGCTCAAGAAAAATATGGTCGCTTGTTCTAAGGCAAAATATCCCCCGTAATTTACCAACTTGAATCTTGTCATGGGGTAGACGATACTAGGCCATCACCTTTTGCTCCAATATCATATGTTTCGGTATTTTTTTCTTTTTAAATATAAGTATATATTAATTACAAAATATTGTTATTAATATTTGATTGCTATAAATGCTCACTATTAATTTTATGTTTAGGTGTTGACTATTGAGTTTATATTTCAATATTATCTTATGTCTATGAAATATTTGACATTTTGCAGCAACTAATAGTAAGGAATAAATTTAAAATTTATATTATTATTAATGAACATAATAAAATAATTTTAAACTTCGAGTCCGAGAACTAGCGTCTAGAATGGTCATGAAGATTAGTCTTTAACTTCATTGTCACAAATTTGAAGAATTGATGTTTATGGATATTGTTTATCAGGACACTCCTTTTGCTATTGATCAATACCAAAGTTTTAAGACCTCAAATATTGATAAGTTTTAATTCAAAGGGTGTTGCAATTTTATAAGTTCGATGTGAAACATTATATTTAGGTTTAAACTATATTTTAACTAAATTTAAAATTTTCAAATTTAAGATCTTATAAAATAACATTTAAAATTGAAAAATTGTCTTCTTAAAATAAATTAAGAAGGCTAGTTCAAACATATTTTGCTCTATTTAAAATTTAAATAAATAAAATTTATATATATAGGATAGACTAGTCCGAACATATTTAATTAAGCTAATTGTATTTTTATAAGATTAGGAATTATTTAATTATTATTTTTCTTTCTTACCTTCCCATTCCCCACAGCCCTACACACCCCATATGTCGCACCTCTTGCCACCTGCAACCACCTACCATCCAGGCTCCACCCCATCAGCACACACACACCATCAATCGCCACTCGCAATCACCCATGACCCGAACCACCCTTCCCATTTGCTACAACCCTGCACATTCTGCATGTCGTGCCCCACCACCCGTAGTCGCTCGTCATTGCAATCAGCAACGACTCACTATCGCGCACCATGTTAAACCCCCATCACGTCCACTGATTGTAATAACACTCGTCCCGATGCCCTATCTCTTGGTAACTTCCTGTCCTCTTTCAATCTGTCTTCTATATTTCTTTTACCCTCTCTTCCCAACTTCTATGCCACTATAATATCAACTGTTTCACATGCCAATCTATACCGATAGGCACGAATCAGCAATTCAAATGTTGAATAAGAGTGATATCCATAATCCTTGATTGCCTCAAGATCCACTTGCCTTGTCACTACATCTCCATTATGGCATCTCTGATACCTGCTAGGTCACATGGGCTAACTAACTCAAGAATATTCACTCATGATATCTACCAATAAGTTATTTTAATATCCTATAAGTTATATTCTCTCTAATACCTGCTAGGTCACATGGACTGTACCAACCAAATATCCCAATATTTTAATTAATCAAATTTTTTATAAATTGTATCTTTCAGAATCAGCACATGAAAGTAATGATTTCCATGGGAGATCAGTCTAATGCAATATTCCATATCAGGATCTACCAGCATCTGCCCATCCTACATTTCTAGCATAAGTCACCCATCCATCAATCGAATGAAACTTATTTTTTAGAGTCCCATTTTTCCCATTGTGAGTGAAGCATCACGGTGTTTTGTAATTGCGGTCTTTCATGTATTCAAAATCTTTGATCCGGAAATAAAAAAGCAGTTTGGTTGAGATCAAATGTTGCAATCTGTGATAACATCTTTAAAGAGGAAAGTACTTTTACTTTGTCAGACTCATGGACTTATCTGTCAGAAAACTTGTGCTCCCCCATCCCAATAAAAATGAAGTTGTTAAACACAAGATCAGTCATCTACCTAAGTTGCTGCTATTATGACATTTGAAATGCATGTTATGGAGGGCGATATTGCTCTACCCTTTTGCTTTTGCATTAATTAAGCACTATTGTTCAGTTTTGCTGGTTAGACTCTCGTTCTTCTACTTATGCCAGACCGGTTCTCCTTTTCAATATTCTACGTTTCTGTAGTTGTCTTCATTTTTTGGGACTAGCTCATGATTAATAAAGTCCTTCCTTCATCCATTGTGCGGTCCATGAGGGTATTCTTGAATTCAAAAGTACTCTTAAGGATATATTAGGAATTGTTGTATGGAATAGAGTAGAATCATAGTTGGCAGAATCAGTCAATCCAATCAAGATCAACCGAGTTGGATCGGCCTCAGCCAATGCCACTCCAATTTCATCCAAGAAATCGGACACCCCTCCAAGAGTAACAAATCTGAATTAATTAAGATCAAACTAATACAAACTTCAATATTATTAATTGATAAGAGAAAAATCAACTGAATCAAGACAAAATCATTCAATTCGGCCAATTTCTCCAATGGTGAGAAAGATTGGAGGCAGATACACCATATTGGCACCTATTCTCAGTTAATCTCGAGGAGGAAGTCAGTGGTGGCCTCTGCCTCATCTTCTTCAAGGTGCAAGCGTTCTCAAGGAAGAAGGCATCATGCAGAGAGGCCGGAGGTGGATCATAGCAGAGTTGGCACACCTATTTTAGGCATTCTCAAGGCAAAAAAGGGCTTCTTCTTCTAGTGCTTTGGGTGTTCTCAAGGAATCGTGAGGAAGACTAGAATGCACTCTCTGATTTCTGTATCATATGTATGTGACTTTGTGCCTATGTCTTCCATCCCTAATCTCAAGGTATTTTCTTTTTATTAATTAATTGACATTTTTAATTATGAATAGTTTAAAATTAAAGTATATAATTATGTATTAAGTTAGTGTATTGCTTATTAAACTTAAGTTAATAGAATTAGCAATATAATTAATTAACAAATAATTTAAATTATAACTTTAATTAATATTATTAATTTAAAGTATTAAATAGTCATTAATAGTTGATTATTAATTTATTTCTTTATAATTTTTTTTTTTTGAATTTTTATAATCTTTTTACCAATTTTGATATCACTTTTCTTGCTAATCTAATATAATAGCTACTTAGATTTTCTAAATTTTCGATACTGACAATATTGCCGCCCTTAATAGAATGGACAACAATTCCAACTTGATTTAGTACACATATACACTTCTCGTTCAATTGTAAACCAAATAAACAACCCTTTCCTCACAAATAAGATTGTTAAACAGACATTTGATTGTGGTGCACGACACAATTCACCTCTAGATATGAAATCACTAGCTCAAAAGACTTTTCAATGGAGTTTCCAAAATCGATATTGATATCAACACCAAACATTGGTTGGTGGGTTCAAAATCATCATGAAAAAAAACTTAGACATCATTTTGAATAATATAATATTATTATTAGATTAACAATAATAATATAGTATCAATCAAGTAAATATTCAATGATTTCTATCATTATTTATAGTAAAAGAATCAAATATTCACTGTAATAATTGAATATATTTGATAGATAATATGATAATATAAATGATATTATTATAAATATTAATCAAGTAAATAATTAATTGTTTACATTGATTATATAATCAATAAAGTGAATTTGTTGATTGGGGTCAAATCAGTGCCTCATTTATCGAGCTTTAGTTTTCTCCTCCTTGGTATGAGAAATGTTTAATAGTTCAAGTGAGATCGATAATAAATCATCAAAAAAAAATCATAGATTCCAATAAATCTTTAACAATTCATTCAATGTTTAGCAAGATCATTGTGACTTCTCTAGCAACATTGGGTACATGACTAAGATACAGGGCCAAAATAGATTGGCTCTTGCTAATCCCAATGGAGATCAACTAAGTTTGACAATCATTATTAGAATATTAAAGAACATTTTCTGAGTTAGAGTAACGAAAGTTTAATGCCAATGATAGACATTACTTGAGTAACACTTGATGTCGTTTTAGTGAAAAAAAATCAATGACAAGCCAATGCGCAAGCAATACCAATAGATGAAAGAGGCCTCATCTTCTAGTAACGAGGAACCCTTTCCATTCTAGCAGCAAGGATCATGTGGAAGGACCTTAAAGATTAGCAGTCGAGTTGATACATATATTTAATATTTGATCAAGGACAGAGACCAAGAAGATATAAGATAGGGGGTTTGGATCAACTTGTTTACACACTAATGCAAATTTGTCACATGCTTAGGTTCAATACTCTCACCTTCCACTTACTATTACATCTAGTAGTTTTCTCTGCCACCTTGACCTTGCTAAACCTTTGACATTTGTTCTAGCCCTTGTTAGAGATAAATTTATCATGTACAATGGAAGAAAACAACAAGTAGTTTGCCTCCCTATTTATTCTATTAACAAATGACAAAGTCTTGCAATAAAGTAGCAACTATTAAATGGAATCTTATGTAGTCAATTAGGGGTGCGACGTGGACCAGACTAACTGGACAGGTCAAATTGGCACGATACGAAATGCAATAGATAAATTCAATTGATTTAAAATTTAAATTTTAAACTTTTAAAAGTTGTGTTAATTTTTTTAAAATGTTTGTTATAGTTAAGCCTTGTCAAACTTGCTCTTTGAGGGATCCCCATGTGATAACGTTCTTTGATTTAATATAATTTTCTTTTGCTTTGTGAGATTATGTTTTTTGTATGTGACATCCTTCTTGGTGCTACATCAAGTGGTATTTGAGCTCCTCTCTATTGCAAAGTTGCAAGCCCACCTCTTGTCACAAAAAATCCCGCAAAGTGCTTGCACACCTCTTGAACAACACCAATCCATCCATGATTTGAAATCTCGTACCAAGCTGGGCAAAACGGTCGAAGCGTATCGTTCCAGTGAATCACCAAAATTCAATACTATTCAGACACCAAAGTTCAAATTGTTGTTTGTTGACAGAATATTCTACCAATTTGTTATGGATGGATGATAAGGTTCCATATATAAGATCATTCCAAGTTCTACATCAATAGACCAAATGGATTGAACGAAACAAACCGGACTAATTGGACTATTTGAGTGATATCAAATAACTAAACGGAATGGGCAAATTGAGAGAACTTGGCTGGTGAAAACCAAGTAGGCTAGGAGGGTCCAACGAACAAGATGAGTTAAATAGGTAATGCAAACCCAATGGATTAGCTAGAAAAAAATGAGGTAAACAAATTAGGCAAACCATGTAGACTAACTATGCTAAATTAGATGGAATAAATCAAACGAATTAACCAAGGGCAAACGTAGAATTAGAAAAGAAAAGCCTCTACCACAACCCAGCATTCAAAATTCTGCTTCTAGCTATCACAAGGATGAGAAGTTTCACCCCTCTCAAGCACTTCAGTAACATCAACAAAATTATAATAAGAAATTTTATTCAAATTTTTACTCAACTTGTTTTAAATGTTAGTAAAAGCTCAATCCTAATGCACACATCCTCTACCAGAAGAAAGAAATTTTACCGGTACCATATAGTGAAAAGGTTGTTCGTCTGACTAGAACTAATCGTATGAAGCAACCTTAAAATGTGTCACAAGGCACACCCACAAAATACAAAGAAAAATAGCTAAAGATTAATTCCTACCCCTAAAATAATATATTAGGACACATATCTGCTTTTTAATTTCAGTTCATTGGACAGTAAAAAAAAAAGGAAACACATCATATTATGAGAAATACATGTGACCAATGTCATTATGCCTTCACAATGTTAAAAGATTGGTGCTTTCAGAAGTTATATTTGTAATCAACTCAACTAATTTATTTGCATGTTCCATAAATTAATAAAATGCATCATTGCAAAGTTATTCAAATGACTATTTACTCATATAGAAACTTTTGTTTTGCCTAATAAATAGTTGTATGCTCACCTTTTTCCCGTAATCATTGTCATAGCACTCCAAGACTGCAAGCGAATCAAGCCCAGTCTTGGAAAAACAGGACCCCCACTCAAGGTATTTGTGCTTCAAAGCCAGGTCCTCAACACAATAGATGAAACTGAAATGTTCATTCTGTATAAGAAAATCAAATTATTAGCTGCAAGGAAATATAAAAAAAAATATAACAGAGAGAATGGTCTGTGCTACAGTTTTCAAAAATTGTCTGCATTTAGAATAAAAACTATATATTATCAAAATCAGACTTCCATAACTTTTTCTATCAAGTGTAAAACTGTAAATCTAAAGAATGTTGAATTTGTTACTTTTCACACTACGAATGAGAGCAAGATGCATGCTGACTACCATTTAACTAATCTAATTTTTTTATTTTGACGAAATTAACTAGAGCAATCAAAGTACTGAAGGAAATACAAGCCAAAAGTAAAAAATGGCACATGCCACTATGAGACCAATGGATAGATTAATTATTGAACCTCAAAAACATGCCATTACAAGATAGAAAGAAGGCAAAACATAATATGGAAATGCATGATCACACATGAGAACCATGTTTTCTACTAGACAGCATGTAGCAAGACTGCATTTTTTCTGAAAGGTCCCATCATGCTTTGCTTGGCATTTTATTTTTACATCAATGAGCACCAAAACAGTAAGTAGATAGCAGAGTCATATATGCATCAGTTCTTTCCACCAGTTATAATTTGCAAGAGTAAATTGTACTATGAGATAAAATTTCAGTACACTAGCTAGTGTATCATGATTTATATAGGGCATAAAGTTTCCATCCATTGTATGTGCTGATCTAGGAGCAACACTCATGTTACATCGTAAAAATGCTCTTATGATAGCACTGTGCAAATAAGAGTTAAAGGTTAATCCCAATTACGCCAACAGTTTACTCAGGTCCATTCTGACAATCCAAACTAGTCAAAATCGTAAACATCTTAGCTCAGAAGACCATATTAGATTAATCTGAGGAAAAAAGGAACTGCAGCGTTAAAATTACCAAATCAGGCCAGGTAGCAATGGCGCATGCTTCAACAGTGTTCAGTAAGCACTCATAGGGACCGTGCTGCAAAGAAATACAAAGTCAGCAACCTTCTTTTTCTAACAGTATATCATTAGTGCACATCAAATTCACAAGCATAAAATTAAGCTCTAAAACAAGCTTTCAAAAACCTGATTACCTGTCATCACACAAACCGTTTTCACTATGTTCAATTACTGAAACAGAAATCCTAGAGTGCAAGGAACTAGAAAAGAATACAAATCCGTTCGGCATAAGGAATTGATCGGAGGACGGAAATAGAAGACCTGGCAGGAGATGGTTCCGTTTCGGATCCTGGCGTTCCCGTAGGGAACGAGTTCGAGGTCAACGATAGAGATGAGGCCGTTTTCAAAGATCTTGGCTAGGTAGTTGACTATGAAGTTGGCGCTGTAAGGGCACAGGGTCTCGTAGTAGAGGGCCACCGAAACTTTGGAAGCTGAATCCGAGGACGCGACAGCGGCAGAGGTGGTGCGATACGAGACGGAGAGGACGAAGAAGGAAAGGAGAAGCAAGCGAAAGGAAGCCATGACAGGAGCAGTAGCGGAAGGGGAGATCGGGATCGGGATCGGTATGGAGGTCCAATTTGTAATTAATTAAATCAAATTATTTTCTAATTTTAAAATTAAAAAAAAATCCTGAAAGAGAATGTTTTTCTTTATTTATTTTTCAAAAGTCTAAATTGTTTGGAAAAGCGATGGATGGACTCTCATTTATGAAATTGATGGACGACAATAATTTCAGAAAAATAAATAAACAAATACAATAATTTTACAGGTTCGTGATTTTTTAATTAAAAATAAAGATTATTATTTATAGTTTATCAAGCTATTTGATAAATAACTCCATTAATCGCAACTAAAAGTATATTATTTTTTTTATTTTCATAATTTTAATTATTCCAGTTATTAGTCTAACTTCTTTAATAAATAAAGTAACTATTTAAAATTTATTAAGTTCATTTTTTTAAATTAAAAATATTTGTTTTTTATTTTTTTTCTCAGTCACTTCGCCTACTTTACTAAATAGTTTGAGACAAAATTGATAAATTAAGTTGTTTTCATAGACGAGGATGTCTTTCTTCGCAAATTATAGCGACATGATTTAGTGTTTTTTTTATCACTCAACCAGTAATGATGAAGAAGTTTTGCCACCAAGGCCTGTGCAGTTGTTAGCCCTCTAACTGCAGATCCTATGAATCCAGAGTCAAGACGGAATTTTTCCTCCAATAAATAAATAAATAACTGACTTGAGAAAATAAATCGTCTAGATACATTGTATCCTGACTTATCCTGATCAATAAAATTATTTTATAAAATTAAATCAGTCGTATCCAGAATTAATCAATTTAAAAATTGAATATGCTCTATCAACAAAAACAAATAAAATAAGTCAGGATTGAATCATATGAAATATCTTGGGTCATTTCGCGTTTATTATCTTTTGTTTGTTTACTATTGTGTTTATTTTCTACGGTGCAAACTAGCATTGCACTATCAAATAGGCAATTGACACAAGCAACTTCAGTCTAGTTGACTCAAGTTAGACTATAAAACTTTTGTACTTGAGCAACAAGTGAACAATTGACTATGGGGGCAACCTGATTAATCAATTGACTCAATAACAACACACAACACCGGTCGATTGATTTTGTTTAGCCTCAAGTTATTTCATCAATTTCGATCCAAATCACCTACTCCCTAGTTGAGTATGCACCTAAGTAGCCCCTGCGAATGCAACGGCATATGTCTTTTTAGTTTTTCAAATACCTAAGAATCAAATTTCAATTTCGGTAAATTAATAAATGATTTTTTCTTAATAGATGGTTGATCTAAAATACTAGAATGATGGGTCATCCGCTACGAGTGCTTCTAATTTACTTTGATGATTGGTTTAAAATTTTCATAGGATCAAGCCAATCGCCCCTAAGATTAGTTGGCGTAAGTTGAATACCTAGTGTTTGTTAGAAGATTGTTGGTATAATCATCATCGGTCAAGTTGACCAGTTGGACTAAGTTCGAATAGATTCAAGCTTAAGTTTTGATGTTTGGACAATATGTAAAAAAAAGATCAAGTATGTCAAAGTTGACTGGATACTTAATTGGAAAGTCCTAACGGGAAGTTAAGCAAAGGAAAGTTCTAACTGGAGGTTAGACAAAGTAAAATTCTAACTGCGATTAGGTAAGGAAAAGTCCTAGCTGAGATTAGACAGGATGGAAGTTTGTTGAATAACTAGCCCTAACTGCAGTTAGACAAAGGAAAGTCCAAATGAGTCAAGGAGGACCGTACTTGGTAATCGGAAGTCCAACGGGAGGTTGACAAAGAGAAAGTCCAAGTGGGCACTTGGTGGGGAAGATCCAACAGGTCACGGTTGACAGGATATTAAGCAAGGAGAACTCTAGACTCGGACTAAGTGAGTTAGGGTTAGACAATCGATTAGGACAATTGATTGAGACATGCTCCAATAGATTAAAATAGATTCCTAATCGAGTAGGTGTTGAATTAATTGAGTCAATTGATTAGGTCCATCGATTAGGCAATGTTAATCGATTGGAAGAATTAATTGAAGATGTTTTCTTCGCAGAGAGAAGAAGAGTCGAATCGATTGGGCAATTGATTCTGGTCACGTTAATTAATTGAGGCAATCAATTAAGAGTTGTTTTTATTGTGATAGAGGGAATTGATTGAGGCTCTTAATCGATTGGGTTAATCGATTAAGGTCTTTCGCGAGAGAACAAGAATTTGAGAATCGATTAAGGCTTTTTTAATCGATTGAGATGGCTCGCCAATCAATTAGGGTTTGAAAAAAAGTCATTCTACATGTGTCGAACAGTCGAATGATACGACAATCAATTAAGAAAAAGTTAAATCAATTGAGAGGTATAGAGTGGCTGATAGAAAAGAGTTTTCGCGAAGGTTTGAAGGCAATGCTCACACATATATTAGTCGTCGGTTCTTGGATGTTTGGAAGAACATGTGCTACTGCATTTTTCACCACCAAGAGGTAATTCCAAGTAAGAAGAAAGCAAGCTAAGCAAAGGTTCAAGTTGCAAAGTTGTTTTCGATTTCTTTGTAACGTAGTTTGTATTTCTAATTTGCATTTCTTGTATTCGAGCTTATACGATATTTTTCTACCTCCGGATTGTTTTCCGAAAAGAAATGTTTTTCATAATGGAGTGCGTGGACTATATGGATCCTTGAATTAGTCATATCAAGTAAATCTGAGTGTTAGCGATTGCTTCGGATTCTCCACTGCAACAAATCATTAACGAAACGATTGGAGCTAATTACCCCTCTCTAACTCCCAAGGTGTCCTTACAGTACCAACTAAAAAAAATATGCACCTAAGTAAAAAATTATTGATACAATCATACCCTAAATGATCAAGTTTGACGATGCGAGCGGATGCTTAGAGACCAAATGGGTTGAGATGAACCAAGCATTTAGCAAAGAAAAAGTTGTTGAATAAGTGAATAGAAAATAAATGGAATATGAAGGAGTCGGACTTTAGTCCCACATTGGAAGTTTCAAGGTACTTTTGTTTGTTTATATTGATTCACATACATTGAGGTTGTGAACAAATGTATGGGGAGAGGCTCTCTCTCACGCGTGAGTGCGCAGGGAGTGCAAATCCAGGGCCTAGATTTGCACTGAACCAAGTTGACTCGTGTACAAGCGCGACCTGCGCACACGAATGCCAGACCGTTGGGGACAAAATTCGCCCAAGTGGAACAACTAACATTTTACCACGTAAACTTTTTTGCTGCTTGTATAGCGGATGCATTAAAGGAAGATTAATGCAGGACGTTTCGTAGCTTGGTGTGTAATGATCATTAATTTTGTCGTTCATTTGAGCTCCTATAAAAGGAGATTGTAACTACAGGCAAAAGGGTTACGCACACAGCATAGCAAAGGCTCTCCATTTTCTTCCTCCTTTGTCGTGCAGCTCCTGCTCGACGGAGTGCCCGTGATAGTAATCGGGTGTCACTCAGTTCGCCGTGACCACCAGTGCTTGATCGAATTCACGGTCTACCGTTGTATCCTGGGAAACAGATGACCCTTGTAAACCTCGAAGCACAGTCGGAGGTGGGCGAATCTGTTTCAAGGAAACTGCGACTCTCGCAGGCCTCGGTCAGTTTTCCCGGTCGGCCAGTCTCGTCGCCCGATCTGTCTTTTGCCAGATCAAGTGCAGGTTTGGTCTTCCGCTCTGCAGACCAACTCTGTCGTTCCGTTCTACAGACCTGGTCTTCCGCTTTGCCAATCTGGTCTAACACTCTGCAGACCTGCTCTATCTCTCTGGTCTTCCGCTCAGACTTGTACTGATGTTCTGGTCTGTCGCTCTGTAGACCTGCCCTGCAGCTCTGATCTTCCGCTCTGCAAACCTGCCCTGCTGCTCTGGTCTTCCGCACTGCAGCTCTGGTCTGCTGCTCTGGTTTGCCGCTCTACAGACCTACCCTGCTGCTCTGGTCTTCCGCACTGCAGTTCTGGTCTGCTGCTCTGCAGACCTGCCCTGCCACTCTGGTTTGCCGTTCTGCAGACCTGCCCTGGTCTTCTATTCTGCTGACCTGGTCTTCCGCTCTGCTGACCTGGTCTTCTGCTCTACTGACCTGGTCTTCCGCTCTGCAGGCCTGGTCTTTCGCTCTGCACTTTACAAAAATCAGCCCCTGCTGGCAGCCTGAGATTATCCACTCAAGTCATTTCGACTGTAAGTTGAATTTAATTCAGTGTAGCTTAAATTCAACTAATACTCATAAATCTCCGATATTAGATTGTTTGTGTCCAATAAAAGTTTAGCTAGTGTTGACAAATATAAAAGTCCTAATAGGAGATGGTCGATAAGAAATACCGAGAGATTATAAAGACTTTTGATAAACAAAAAGTTCTAACAATGTCAACTAGATATCTAGCACATGAGAAGTCATAAAGGTAAAACTCTTAACATGTGGGTTGTGAAAGATTGTGAGTGGCTCGTAAAGTTTCATGCACTGTTTATTTATTATTTCATTTACTTACTAGATCATTTCTCCCAATCTCACAAATATTCTATCCCAAAATAACTAAAATTACATTTCTCTCAACTAACATGCCTTCATGTTGATAAAGCATCATCCCTCGAGACCTCCGTCACAAGCCTCCACCCTTTGGAATTTTTCCTTTGAGTCCTACTCAATTCGGGTCACTTGAGCTAGTACCTCTTAGACATATAGATGAACTTTGACATCCATTAAACTTGCTAGGTATTCCACTTCTAGGGTTTATTATCCGCTAAGATGCAATTGGACTTCCATATGCCAGAAATTCACTTCTCAAGGACTTCTTGCATTAGATGATCACCTCTTGTACTTCCTTTGTCAAGGATCACTTAACTTCATCTGTCCAGAGATCACTTCTCGAGAACTTCATCTGTTAGGAGCTCACCTTCACGATTTCTCATCAACTAACATCCACTTGGACTTCCATCTACGGACTTCACTCTTTTGAGACTTCCTCTACTAAGGACCATTTGTACTTTCACACAACTGCAACCGCAGTTCCTATAAAGTTCTTGCATTTGCACACTTTGACATATGTCTGAAACATATATCATGTTTATCATAAACATTTTGCCAATAATTTTGTCAAACATATCAAAACCAATCTACACTAAAGTACAACTACATTAATAGTCTCCCTCCTAAACAAAGTTTCTTAGGGATCAATTGCACCAACACTTATTACGTACTTGAGAGGGTAAGTCAACATACCTAAAGGATGCTCAATGACCGACGATATAAAATCAATATCGACAAACTCTGAGTGTGTTGACTAATGTGAAGGGTGAATCGACTAACTATTAGTCATTACCTACAACACCTTAACAATGACTCCACCAAGCTGAGTCACCAATTAGACCTATGCTCACCATTTAACCAAAGTTAGATGGATCAACAATAATAAATTTCAACAACATACGAAAGATTTGACTTCAAAAACTCCCAAACATAATAATGAGGATAAAAAATAATCATTGCTCTTTAGATTGAAAGGTAAAGGGGAAAAAATTGAGATATTTGCTATCCTTTACATTCATTGCATTATTTCTTAACTTGTCTAAAGTAAGAAATTAATTTTTTTGTTATTTATGTTAACTTAGAGTTCAGTTTCAATCAGTCAATCTACCATATCTACCCACATGAAAAAAAATACCAATGGAAAAGAAAGAAATAAGAAGAAATTTTAATGTGAAGGAAAAAAGGACTGATTGGAAGGAATTCCACTCACATATGAGAGGAGCTAACCAAATTCCTCTTGTGGTTTGCTTGAATCAGCTCCACAAAATAAAAGAAAAAATGGTGTTTGGACATGAGTACTGAAAAAGGTAAGAAATTGTCAAAGATTTTGGGCAAAATGAACACTTTGTTTCAGAATTTTCAGTTCAAATAAAGGATATAAAACTTGAACAAGCAAAGAGCAATTAATATGCAGGAATTGCAGCTCTACTAGAAGTAAAAGAGAAGGAATGGATCACCATGATCCTCGGATCCACTTTAGTCGGCCGTCTCTTCTCCGGCGAAGACGATTCCAGGCCAAGAAACAAACCATAAATGCCAGTGCTACAAGCCCGGCCTCTCTATTCAAAACCCCCTTTTTGCTGAACCCCAGAAGCAGCATTCTTGCCGTCAATTTCTTCTCTGGAACGCTCCCTATCATTGCTGCTAAAGTCGCGAACAGGATCAGCTCCATCACCCCATTTCCACTCCGCCGCCGCCGCCTCCCCCACCCTCCGAACCACCAGCTGTCTTCCCAGAACCCTTTTCGCCCTCCGCTCGCTCCCCCTCCGTCCCCCTCGAGGAGGAGCAGAAGATCCGGCGGATCTGCCCCCAGAGGCCAGAAGAACTTCCCGGCGAGGGAGAGGGCGGCGCGGCCAAGAGCCACAGCACGAACAAACGGTCCAATGGGGATCCTTCGCCGTCTGCCGCGCTTTCGCCTCTGGTTCCTGGGTCCGCCGAGGTCAGTGACAGAATAGCGGAGGAGAATGCTCGGTTGGATCGAGGGGATGACCGGCGGATGGGAAAGCCAAAGATTCATCTGGCGAGGACAAGGGTTTGAATGCTGTCTGACCGATTAGTGCCGTAGAAAATGTCTAATAATTAAATTAGAGAAATGATATACATCTCTAAACTCCATCTCGATCTGGACTCTCATGTGGACATTTTCATACCAGTACCAAAAAAATTCATTTTTTTTTTCTCCTGCATCTCTCCCAAATATCTCCGTGCTCATTTCTCTCTGTTTCTCTATCCTAAATCTCTCCACACGAAACCTTTCCGTGTCCAATGAAATCTCTCCGCACCATCGAACGTCCAGCGAAATATCCTCACCTTCATCTCTTCGAAGATATTGGCAGCAAAACCCTCCTCCTTCCCCAGCCGGCCAGCCCTCCCCTGCCCTAAATCTCCCCTCCTTTGTCTCTTCGAAGAGATTTAGGGTTTAACCTCCTCCTTCCCTAGCGAAGGATCCAGCTAATGAATGAGGTATGAGATATTTCTACGAGTGTTCGAATGGGTTACGATAGTTTCCTTAGTTAATTTCACAAATTTTATATATATATATATATATATATTTTTTTTTTTTTTTTTCCAAATCGACTTTCTTCTTTTTAGATTTTAATGTTGCTCAATTTTCTTCTATTTAGCTTATTTGTAAAGCTACTTTCGCTAAAGTTGCTTTCACAACTCCTTCAACTTGCTCGGTTCATCTTAGGGTAGCAGATATACATCTCGACTCTCCCTACAAACAAGCCTGTGACACATACTTTGCACCTTTCAAAGAAGGCAATCTATATTTATCGTATAAATTATGAAAATGCATTAAAGTTGGTGTTTTAGATTAAAAGTTGAGTCAATGGAACTCTTTATGAACAATTTTGATTGAATTCTATTGAAGTTTATGTTGTTCCACTTTCTTATCCTATTTTGATACTTGTATACTCTGCTTCAGTATGTAGTACCAAATTATTTTTGGAGAAACAACTTTGTTCCTAAACCACAATTATTTTTTTGCATGTATGTGAATTTTTTGGTTGTTTGGGTTTTGATTTTTGTTTTGGAGTAGTGGCTTTGGTTTAGTAAGTTTTTAAAACAAAACGTGAAATAGGGCAGTGTTGCGCTAACAGCTATCCCTTATAATTTTTTGTTTGTGTTCTTTTTTACCATCTGGAATGTGGATTTAGCTTAGCGACTCCATTCCTTTTTGCTTTGTTTATTTAAACTATGTGTTGGAGCAATATTCCTCAGGTTAAGGTTGACCAAGTTGACTGAGCTTGGACTAAGTCAAGCTCGAGTCTTGATGTTTGGATTTCGATGTTTGACAATACATATAGACAAGACATGGAGATTGCAGGTGCAATTGTTCATGTGGTGAGATTGTGAAGGAGAGTCAAGTAGGTCAAGGTTGACTGGATACTTAACTGAAAAATCCTGGTGAGTGAAGCCAGGTGAAAGTCCTAACTGGGAGGTTAGGCAGAAGGAAAGTCCTAGTGAGTGAAGCTAGGTGAAAGTCCCGGTGAGTGAAGTCGGGCAGCTGAAAAGTCCTGGTGAGTGAAGCCAGGTGAAATACCTAGTGAGCGAAGCTAAGCAGATTGAAAATCCTGGTGAGTGAAGTCAGGCAAATGAGAAGTCCTGGTGAGTGAAGCCAGGTAGATTGAAAGTCATGGTAAGTGAAGCCAGGCAATTAAGAAAAGTTCAAGTAGGTCAAAGGTTTGACCGGATACTTAGCACGAGGAGGAAAAGTCCAAGTAGGTCAAAGGGATTGACCGGATACTTGGCATGAAGAAAAGTCCAAGTGGGTCAAAGGGATTGACCGGACACTTAGTGAGCGAGTTCTAGCAGGTCAAGGGTGACCGGATGCTAGGCATGATATACCAACAGGTCATAGGTGATCGGATGTTGGTTTAGGGGGCTTTGGACTTGATTTTGGGCAAAATCAAGGAGCTGGATCGATCAGGCGATCGATTGGCTCATGCCCAATCGATCGACCGATCGATTGGGTGAGTCCCCGCGACAAGCTTCCTCCCAATCGATCGGTGGAACGATTGGGAGAGGCTTGCAATTGCACAGAACAGCGCTGGATCGATCAGGCGATCGATCCATAGATCCCAATCGATCGAGTGATCGATTGGGAGGTGTGATTCTGCGCGATAAGCCCTGGATCGATCAGCCGATCGATCCAGGCAATTCCCGAGAGCACAGAGGCACTCTGGATCGATCGACCGATCGATTCAAAGCCTCCCCGATCGATTGGGAGCAATCCAATCGATTGAGATTTGACCGTTGGCACAGGATATAGCTGTTGGCGAGCGTTTCTCTCGGCAGATCGCACGGCTTCCTCTTCTGATCTTCACCGCATCTCCACAGCATCTCTCTTAGGTTCAGATCGCCAGTTCTTGAAGGTTCTTGGAGGCTTGTGCTGGTGCACATCCAAGTCAAGAGGCGAGAAAGAAGTTAGGGTTAGGGTTTCGTGTGCAAACTTGTAAGCTTTTGCTTGTATTTTGTTTACCCTTTCTTTCTTCTTGTACTGAGAGCTTGTAAGGCTTCTCCGCTTTCGGTAGTTACCGTAAAGGAGAGTTTTCATAGTGGAAGGTGCGTGAGTGTGTGGATCCTTGGACTAGTCACCTCTTCTTGAGGTGGATACCAAGTAAATCCTTTGTGTTAGCGTTGTATGTTTTGTTTCTTGTATTTCCGCTGCATATCATTGAAGAAACAAGCAACGAAAAGACGAGGAGCGCGACGAGCTATTCACCCCCCTCTAGCTACATATTTGGTCCCACTACTATGGACTACTCATCACTACCAGTGAACTTCTTTTCTAAGCCTCTGCTTTTTGTATCTGTTTTTTCTATATTCTTTCTCTATCAATTTTTTTCTTTCCATGAAGTGAACCCTCATTCTTGTCTCTCAAGAGATTAGTAGTTTATTTGTTGTATCTCATATCCAAATAAATAAGTTGTTAGTTGTTAGTTGTTAGATGAGATACTTAGATATGAAAACCAAGTGATGTGATAGCTTGAAGCAATAAATTTATGTTTTACTTATTGCTTATTATCATAATGAGATAATTTATGTGGTATTTATTGTTGATTTATACAGTAACGCAAAATAGCTTATTCCCTATTTTTGAATTTATTTAGCATACAATCTAAGTAATTCTCGTTTGCTTATTAGGTTGGTATTTCATGACATCATCAAGTTACATCTCCATCGACATATGAAATTTAAGCATGTACCATGCAGGGACTGCGGACGAAGAATATTGGTATGTGTTTCTAAATCAACCAAAAATCCTGGAAGGGAGGTATTATGGATATGGGCAACATGGTTGGTAAAAGTGGATGGTAGTCGACACTTTGTCTGATGAAAACAACAGTGAAATATGTAGTGGAAGGTTAGGAAGAATAGAGTCATGGTTAGGAAGTGAACACATTACTTCTCGTGGACATAATCTAGGAAATTGGAATGTACCATCAGTGGTCTGGATATGAGTTATAGTGAAGTTGACTCTTTTAGCAGTGTATCTTATTACTTTATTAGTTCAGTCTTGATAATTAGTGTTGAGTAATGTTGTTATTGTAATATGACAGGCTGAATATTTGCAAGAATTAGCTGAAGGTTAATTGGTTTATTAGTTCAGGTGGTTAATTACTGTTGACTAATGTTCGTGCTATAATGTGATAGGATAATTAGTTTTTAGTTAAGATGGATGATGCAGAACATGTTAAATAATGATTTGAACATTTTGTAATAACTTATTCTGTGTTATTCTTATTTTGAGACTTAGTTTTCATCTCTAATACTTCTTTAGTCAAGCAAGAATGTTAGCCTGATGTTGATTGTTTTGTGCTGTTTGCATCTTTATCTTCGTGTGGATATGTTCACTCTGGATTTCAAGTTTGCATCTTTCATGTGGTAGGATGATGCAATGTTGATTGTTTTCTACTATTTCATCCCTTCATCTGATGTTTGAGCTACCACAATTGGTCCTTTGTTGATTATGGATGGTTCAATTTATGAAGCACAAATCAATCCCTATTCATTTTTAGTTGATGAGTCGAGATTGATTTGCAGACCATCTTCCATCTCAACCCATCTGGACGATGGTCCCCATATTTGCAACCCTTTTTTGCAAAGATGAGGTTGTGGAGTGCATCCATCTCTCAAGTAGATATTTCAATTGCAGTCTTGCAGACTAATATCTTCATTTGAGAGAGATAAACATAACTATGAATGAGAGAGTCATATCCACCACTCAACATCTTGTACTCTCAGAAAAAATTAGATACAGAAGAAGCATCTATTTAGAGAGTACAGAAAATGGCATTAACTTCTGCATTTAAAGATTAAGTCAATCAAACATGATAAAATATGTCTCTAGTTACTCTAACGGAACTTTGACTTTTAAAATCCAAATGGGTGGGTGCGCGAATGGCAACATCAATTAACATTTGTTCAAAAAACAATATATGTACATTAGATTTTTCAAAGGCTAAAGTCAGAATTTTGTTTCGAAGTGAGATGAAATAACAAAAATAGAAGCCAAGAGAAGTCACTAAATTGAAGATGTTGAAAAATTGCTTATATTGAAGGACAAACTTTGTGGAAGAAGAAATGATTCACTAATCATTACAATTTAATCGATAAGTTCTACAAAAGAAATTTGTATCCTTATATGCTTTACCCTTACATCTGTTGGAGTGTATACTAAAAGCCTAGCTTTTGTATAAACATTTATAAGAATCACATTGGTCAAGTGTCTACATTTATATATACCAAATGTAGATGTTCAATTAATTTATATTGTAGATACCATAGTGTGTGGTGTCACACACAGAAGATCGTGTTATCGGTTCTTTATAAATTAAAAATAGTAGCTCACGACCAAGATGGAAAGGAACAAACCATTAGAAGGTCGTAGTGTAATTAGGTATTAGTTTATCTTAACTATATAATTACACTAGTACACTTAGAGTGTATTGAGCAGGACCATTTAGAGGTCGTTTCTTTTATACTGACTTTATAAAGGAACAAAGACCTCAGTTATTATGGAAGTGTGTGCTATTAATCCTAATATAATAACAAGCACATATATTTGATATTTATTTCTTTAATTTATCAATGTGTGAGATTTAGTTCGATAAATCAATAAGCCCGATAAGTTGGGAAATGATATCACTTATAGTGTGTTGTTGATTATAGAAGGAAATTGTGTCCTAGTGATCTAGGTTGATAATGTCCCCAAGAGGAGCTCATAAGGATTGTCATGTTAAACCCTGCAGGTGGACTTAGTCCGACATGACGATAAGGTTGAGTGGTACTACTCTTGGACTAAGATATTAATTAAATGAGTTGTCAGTAACTCACTTAATTAGTGGACATTCGACATCTTAAACACAAGGAGACTAACACACTCATAATAAGAAAGAGCCCAAAAATGTAATTTGGGATTGGTGCGGTAGTTCAATAATAGTTCTTTAGTGGAATGAATTATTATTGATGGAATTAAGTTGTGTTTGGGGCGAACACGGGAAGCTTAATTTTATCGAGAGACCAAAACCAATTCCTCCTCTCGGTCCCTATCGTAGCATCTTGTATATAGAGATTTATACCCACCACATACCCACCTTCTTACCCAACCTATAGGGGTCGGCCAAGCTAACTTGGAACCTAAGCTAGGGTCGGCCAAGACCCAAAGGTTGAGCCAAGTTGGTGGTTGGCCAATGCTTGGAGTCCAAGCATGATGTGGCCGGCCACATCATATTAAAAAGGATTTTATTTATACATTTTTTCTTATGTGGATTCCATGGTTTTAAAAGAGAGTTTAAAATTTAAATCTTTCCTTTTATAGCTTTATACAAAAGTTTAAGAAAAGATTTAAAATCTTTCCTTATTTGTATATTAAAAGGTGGATTTTAAATTTTAAGAAAACTTTCCTTTTTAACCATATTCATGATTTAAAAGAGAGTTTAAAAATTAAATATTCTCTTTTATAAGTTTCTACAAAAGATTAAGAAAAGATTTGATATATTTCCTTATTTGTAGATTGAAAGAGATTTTAATTTTTAGAGATAACTTTCTTTTTATCCACATATTTAAAAGAAAATTTTAATTTATAAAATTTCCTTTTTATAATCCACCATGAAGGAAAAAATTATTGGAGAAATTTTTTATAAAATTTCTGGAAACAAATTAGGAAGTTTTAATTCTTGTGTGAATTAAAATTTCATTGATTTGGGGATTGTAGGTGGCCGACCATTGATATTAAGAAAAGAAAATTATTTTTAATTAAATAATTTTTTCTTTTTCATGGCAAAGGAATTAAGGAAGTTTTTATTAAAATTTCCTTATTTGCCAAGACCAAAGATTATAAAAGAGGGGGTAGAGGTGCCTTCATTATGAACAACTCTATTCTTTTCTTCCTCTTTTTTCCTCCTTGGTGTGGTCGGCCCTAGGGTCTCCTCTTCTCCTTCTTTTCTCTTCCTCCTTTGTGGCCGGTGGCATCAACTTAAGGGAAGTCCATGGTGGCCGATTCTAGCTAGGAGAAGAAGGAGAGAAAGAAGGCTTCGTTTCTAGCATCCCTTGGAGCTTGGTGGTGGTGGCCGGATCTTTACTTCTCATGAAGAATTAATGGTGGTTGAATCTAGCTTGGAGAAGAAGGAGCTTGGTGGTTCTCGTTTCGGAAGATCGTTGTCCACACAACGTCCGAGATAAGAAGAGGAATACGGTAGAAGATCAAGATGTTATTTTTGCTTACAAAGAAAGGTATAACTAGTAATTGTTTTCCGCATCAAACTAGTTTTCTTTGTATAGTTATTTATGGAAATACCAAACACAAGAGGCATATGATTCTAGAGTTTTCGAAATAGTTTTTTTGAGTTTGTGTTTTCTTCTTTTTCGAATTTGTGATTCGATTGTTCTTTTTGGTTAACCTAGAATTATTTAAGGAAATAAATATTAGCTTTCCTTAAAAGGCTTTGCCTAGGCGGTGGTGGTTGCTCCCATATCCAAGAAGGTCATGTGCCTTGTCATGCAATCCTGGAAGTCAATTTTGAAAATTAATATTTATGGAATTAATAACTTAGGTAGATTTGAATCAATAGTGTTAAGTTCCGCTTGCGATTCAAATCTAAACCATTAAGAACAGATAAGTTAAATTTAGAATCAATGATGTTAAGTTCCTTCTGCAATTCCTAATTTAACTTCTAAAGAACACAATAGATTATTTCAGGAAAGGTTCGACACTTGTAAAAAAAAAATTTTGTACAGTGGAACCGGTACGTTTTCCTAAGACTAACCAACAACATCTACATTCAGATGCAAGCTATTTCTCAATCTACAACATGAACACGGTTCTTGAAGGCGAATCAATACAGATCCTTCCAGTCACAATAAAAAAAGACTTCAATGGATAGTACTATCGAATATTAACAAACAGATCACTGAATAGGTAACTGCAATTCAGTATTAACTGAATCCAAACAGACATTCAAATTAAAAATTCAAAGCCTTTGTTATAACATCAATCCCAAACAAAAACTAAATCTAAACCAATATTAAAAGTCAACTATCATGCCAGAATGTTTTGAAAGCACCACATTATCTATTAGTTTTGCATTAAAAGGAATGCCAAGATAGTAGGTTACTGTGATTTTAACACTTCCCTCCACCACCACCCATCTTAGGGCCTTTGGGTCCAACACCCTTTGGAGCACCTTTTGTCTGAGTTTTCTGAGACTTTGCAACCAGTTCAGCCAAGATTGATTCTTCTCATCTTTTGTTTTCTTGATTCTCTCTTTGATTTCACTGCATTAAAGAAAATAGTTATTCATTAATCATTAGCCAACGAAACAACAATATAGAATAACAAAACTGCTTACTGATCGTACTGCTACTATTATGTATGTGTGCGCACGCGCTTGTGTGTGCAATGTTCACAAGAATGGTAAAGGAGCCTGACTACCTTACAGAGGTGTAACTTTTATTGAAAATTCTGGCACAAATATAAACTTTAGTTATCAATCAACTGAGTTGCTAGATATCAATTTCAGTATTCATTCTGAAGATAAAAATGCTCATAATTTAGACCATGGTTGCATAAATGATGTCAAGCATTGTGAGGGATGCTCTCAACAGACAATTGTGTAACAAGTTAAGAGAAGAACCAAACAAATGTAGTACTAAGTAACAATTTGCATACTTTGGCTCATTGTAAGTAATTGCTAAACAAATGCAGTATCAAGAAAGCCATATAGTTCCCAAGAAGCCCAAATTGATATGATTCATCACATCACTGCAAGAACAAGCAAGCAAAGTCAAATCACAAAAGTTAAATAGTAGTGTATTGGCAACATCTTAATATTGTACAGATGAAGAATCTATTTTACTAATGACAAATGAAGTGAATCATACTACTTAATATTGTATAAACTTCATTAACAATTTGGACAAATTATCGGGACAAACCTTTGCTTTGACATTAAATTTTAAGAAAAACAAATTATGTCATTGATTGGCTGGTTGTCACAGAACGAATCACTTGACATGTAACAAAGGACCCTATAATAGTAAACAGAGATATTTGGCTACAGCAAAGTATATAAAGCAAAATTTATCTCATAGGTACTGAATAATATGTTGGACCCTGTGGGTGTTTTGATGTAATCAACCAAATTAGGTTAGGTCCTGCTTGTTATTTGATCCTTGTGTCTAAGTGTGCAGGAACTTAGGAGCGCAGGAAGTCGAGCGGAAGATGCCACTAGCGAGAAGGACGGCACGGAAAGGGAGCCGACGGGCTTGGTGTGTCCGAAAGATGAAAGAGCTGCAGAAGAGTACACCGATGGACGAGAAGAACGTGCACGACGTTCAAGGGACGAGAAGTCGGGTCGGAAGCCTGCTCGAGGAGAAGGCCGGAAATTGGATTCGGGTGAGCTCTATTTTGGTTAGCCGAAATCACCCAAGCGATCGGAGCTTCGGAAGAAGAGGAATAAGAGAAGTTGGAAACTATTTATACCATGCAGGTTGAAGGCAGTATTTATACCATATAGGTTGAAGGCGCCCTCAACATCATTGAGGGTGTCCTCAATATTGAAGGTGCCTCCATCGCCTTGAAGGCGCCTTAGACCAGTCTGAGGCGCCTTTAAGGGCATTGGAGGCGCCTCAGACCCAGTCTTCGTGACCGTTTGTAACCGGATAGAGCTTTATCCGGTCAAACTACTTGAAGGCACCCTCAACCCTCTTGGAGGCACCTTCAACACTCGGGATAAGATTTCCAACAGCTATATAAAGGCCCCTGAAGCTAGGAAATTAATCAATCAACTCTGTAACAACTTCCTAGCAACTTATAAGAGCTTTTAGTGTGTAAAAGGCTTCTCTGCCTTCAGAGAATGAGACTTTTCTAGTGCATTTTCCAACCGCCTTGGATTAATAACCTTCTTGGTTGTAATCAAGTCAAAATCACTGAGTCTTCTTTCTTTTCTGTTATTCTACTTTATTTTATTTTCTTATTATTGTTGCTATAATTTTAGAGTTGAAAGTTTGAGGAGGGTATTCTTATTTTGTAGGCAATTCACCCCTCCCCTCTTGTTGGCCCCGCTGCACCAACAAATGGTATCAGAGCCCGACAATCTCAGAAGGACTAACCGCCGACTGAAGCATGAAGATCAAGACAATGGCCAAAACAAGCATTTATCCTCCGAAATTTGACGGAGACTTCGTTACATGGAAGCGAAGAATGGAGGTATTCTTTAAGACTGAGTTTGATATTCTTCTTATTATGAAATATGGTTTTATAGCCCCCAAAGACAAGGAAGAATACAACTGGACGAAGAAGGAGAAAGCCGATTTCGTGGCCAACAGAAAGGCAGAGTTCCACCTGCTCAACGTCTTGCCGCCCCAGGAGGTAAGTCGGATCAGAAGCTACGACTCTGCTAAAGACCTCTGGAAAAATTCTTGGAGCTTCACGAAGGTACCTCAGAAGCAAAGTTAGCAAGGCGCGACATCCTCCGGACTCAGCTAACAAATCTCCGGATGAACAACGGCGAGAAGGTAGTGCAACTCCAGGCGAGAATTAAGGAGTTGATAACTCAACTGACCAATCTCGGAGAACCGATAACGAACCGAGATTCTATCCGGTATACAGTCAACGCCTTCCCAAGAACTCCAGAGTGGGCTTCCTTAGTAGATGCTTACTATATCTCTAAGGACTTTGAGACAAGTACTTTAGAAAGTTTATTCTCTACATTTGAACTTCACGAATCAAGAATTGCAGAACCTAAAGAGAAGTCAAGTCTCAATGTTGCCTTACAAACCAAGATGGACGATCCCGACTCTGAAGCGTCAATCGACGAAACTGAAGCTGCATTATTGGTAAGGAAGTTGAATAAATTTGTTAAAACTAATAAATTTATATCGCAATCGAAGAAGCATCAACGTAACAAAAGGACGGTCCGATGCTACAACTGCAATAAAGAAGGGCACATAAAGGATAACTGCCCTAAATTAAAGAAAAGGGATAAGGAGAAGTCTCGAAGACTGACGTCCTCCAAACGCAAGAGTCTGAAGGCTACATGAGATGAATCTTTATCCTCGGAATCTGAAGTCGAAGCCTTCTCAGGATTAGCACTGATGGCCAACCATCTTTTTGAAGAAACCAGCTCGGAGATGAGCATAGATGAAGGGGGAAGATCATCAGAAGAAGAAAGCTACGATGAAGGGGGAGCATCACCAAGTGAGGTAAGTAAAGTACATGCTCTAACCCCTACTCAGTCATTTCAATTTATCAAAGTGCTTACGAAAGATCTAGAAAAATTAGAAAAAAAATGCTGAATTAAAATTAAACTTAGCAAAAGCATGTCCTCTAGAAATGTATGATAATTTGAAATTAGAATATGAAAAATTAAAAATTAAAATTGAAAAATTGAAAAATGATCATGCATGCCTAAATAAATTTTCAAAATAAAAAATTTAAATTTATGAAAAATTGAATTGGTATATTAGAAAACACTAGGGTCAACTTAGAAAAGTTCCCAAAAGTTATGTACCCCTTAAGTTCTTAAAAAATCCAGTAGGAAGGAACATATACTAGTTCCAAAATCTTTGTTAGTTTAATTTTTTTAAGTTAGAGCTTACAGCGAGAAAATTAAACGTTAAAATTTCTTTATAAGACTTTGTCTAAGGGAGTGGTTGTTGATCCAATAACCAAGAAGGCCTAGTGTCTCGCCACGACTTGGAAGCCAAAATATCAAAATAAAATATTTAATTAACTTTCTGGTAAAAGCATTAAAATTAGAATTAAATAATACTTTAAAAAAAATTTCAAACATCTTTTTTAAAATTCTTCAAAAATATTTTTTTTCTCTTAAGAAAAATATTTGTTACTTAAAAAAAAATTCTCAAATAACATTTTTTTAAGTTAAAATTTCTTCTGAAGTTAGAAATGTGTATTTATCTTTTTCTCAAAAAATTGTCTTACCTAAGTTTTACTTAGAAAATTTTTAAAAAATATTATTTTTCTTAGAAATCATTTTGAAAATGCTGCACTTAGATTTTAAAAATTATTTTTTTACTTGAATTTTTTGCTGTGATCAAAAGGGGAGAAAGATAGGTACAAGTTTAGGGGGAATTTTTAATGTTTTTTACTTAAAAATTATTTTTAACTTGTGTTGCAAATTCTATTGCAATCCTTATACTTGAACTGTTAGTTTAATAATTTCTATAAATTATTGTTTGTATATTTTGTTCCCCTAACTTGAACTTGGGTTGATGCACATCAAAAAGGGGTAGATTGTTGGACCCCATGGGTGTTTTGATGTAATCAACCAAGTTAGGTTAGATCCTGCTTGTTATTTGATCCCTGTTTCTAAGTGTGCAAGAACTTAGGAGCACAGGAAGTCGAGCGGAAGACACAGGTAGCGAGAAGGACGACACGGGAAGGGAGCCGACGGGATCGGTGTGTCCGAAGGATGAAAGAGCTGCGGAAAAGTACACTGGTGGACGAGAAGAACGTGCACGGCGTTCGAGAGATGAGAAGCCGGGTCGGAAGCCTGCTCGAGGAGAAGGCCGGAAATTGGGTTCGGGTGAGCCCTATTTCGGTTGCCCGAAATCACCCAAGCGATCGGAGCTTCGGAAGAAGAGGAAAAAGAGAAGCTGGTGTTGGTGCTGGAAGCATCCGACGATCGAACCTGTATTTTGATAATGGCAAAGGGTTCAAAGTTAAGCTGTTTGTGATCTAACAGTTCGAATAAGATTGCAGGAAAGTCCTAAGTGTACTTAGGCAAAAGTCCTAGCTGCGGTTAGGCAGGTGAAAAATCCTGGGGGTGGTAACCCTAGGTCATAGGAGGTGGTAATCCTATGCGGAAAGCCTTGGCGGGTCAAGGGCTTCATGCAAAAATTCCTAGGGGGTGGTAACCCTAGGTGAAAAGTCCTGGTGTCGCGAACCAGGTGAAAGACTGGATGGGTCGGGAAGCGGGCGTCCAGTAGAAAGTCTGGAAGCATCGAGCGCCGAGTAAAAGTCCAATCGATCTAGAGGATCGTGCTGGCATCAGGTAAATCTCCTGAGAGGAGTAGGTGAGGACACATTCCCCGGAAGAGGGAACAGTAGGCGTCGGTTCAACCTAAGATTTTCGGTCGGAAATCCGAAGTCAAAACCGAACAGTCGGGAGACTGTCAGAATATTCTATTGTCATATTTATACTACTGTTATGTGCTAACTTTGTGTTGCAATGTATTTTTGGGACTAACGTATATTGCAGGTACAAAGAAGCAACCTTAAGCCTCAGATGAACAGCACCCGAGGCGCCTCCATGGAGCTTGGAGGCGCCTCAGGTATAAGGCTGAAGCAGGCTGTGAAGCAGGTCTGGAGGCGCCTTGGACCAGAGCTTGGAGGCGCCTTGGAGTGGCTTGGATGCGCCTTCAAGTGGATGAGGTGCGACCAGTTCTGTTCTGATTCACGCAAGCGACTCGGGAGGCCTGGAAGCACCTCGGACAGGCTTGGAGGCGCCTCCAGCAGTGTATAAAAGGGGACCTTGAGGCAGCAGTTAAGATATCACCTTCTAAGCGACCCTTTTGCGACAAGTTGCCAACGTGCTGTAGCAACATTCCGACGACCTAGAGCTCTAGATTTGATATTCTTGTTGTCGGTATTGCGTTCTTTACAATTCAAATTGTAATTAGTTTGTAATAACTTTTCGAGCTTATAGTTGGTGCCCACCAGAAGTGATCAACGATCGCGGGCCTTGGAGTAGGAGTCACCACAGGCTCCGAACCAAATAACTCCTCGTGTCTTTGTGTGTGATTGTCCTTTTAATTTTCGCTGCGTTTATCACTCGAGTTTTACGAATCGAACGAAATAGCCACGAGCGCTATTCACCCCCCCTAGCGCTTCTCGATCCAACAGCTGGAAGCTATTTATACCATGCAAGTTAAAGACAGTATTTATACCATACAGGTTGAAGGCACCCTCAACATCATTGAGGGCACCCTCAACATTGAAGGCACCTCCATCACCTTGAAGGTGCCTCAAACCAGTCCGAGGTGCCTTTAAGGGAATTGGAGGCACCTTAGACCAAGTCTTCGTGACCGTTTGCAACCGGATAGAGCTTTATCTGGTCAAATTGCTTAAAGGCACCCTCAACCCTCTTGGAGGCACCTTCAACACTCGAGATAAGATTTCCAACAGCTATATAAAGGCCCCTGGAGCTAGGAAATTAATCAATCAACTCTGTAACAGCTTCCTAGCAACTTGTAAGAGTTTTTAGTGTGTAAAAGGCTTCTCCGCTTTTAGAGAAGGAGATTTTTCTAGTGCGTTTTCCAATCGCCTTAGATTAACAAGCTTCTTGGTTGTAACCAAGTCAAAATCGCTGAGTCTTCTTTCTTTTTTGTTATTCTACTTTATTTTATTTTCTTATTATTGTTGCTATAATTTTAGAGTTGAAAGTTTGAGAAGGGTATTCTTATTTTGCAGGCAATTCATCCCTCCCCTCTTGCCGGCTCCACTGCACCAACATAATAATCTTCTATCGCTTAAAACATAATAAATCATACATTTGTTCTAGCCTTTGGAACTGATTTCTTCACAATTTATTCAATCTTAGATTGTTTCCTCTTTGTGGGTGGATGACCTCAAGATCATACTTTTAATGGAGAGTTGTATTATTTTTGAACTCGATGTATATGCTTCTTTCAGTTGGTCCGTTCTTGAATGATCTATCCTTCGCATCTTTCAAGATTTCCACTAAAACAGAATAATCGTCGTCATTATTTATCACAAGTTGTTGAACCTCTTGTATCAATAGAGTGAGAATATTATACCGATGTCTTTCTCCATCACAAACATATTCATCATAAATGTTAGTGATACCTTGATAACCACGCTTAATATCTTTGCACCATCGATCCATAATATAATTCATAGGAACCTCAATCACCTTCATTCGTATCAATACAGAGATCACATGCCTACATAAAATTTCTTGAAACTCAAAAAGATGACATAAACACTTAACTTGACAATCTAACTCAGTATAATGTATCCTCAAGGAAGTATCTCTTATAGGGTCTTCATTTTTTCCAACAAAATTTCTACCACTTCAAATATAAAAGTAACCCCTTCTTGCATCACTAGTGAGGTATTGCAAAACATCAACCCTCTTACTTCATCTTGGAACAACTTAAATAAGTTGTTAGTGTAGAAACTTTAAAATTGTCTTTTAATAGGATAACCAGTAATTACTGGTATCATAGAATTAAAAGAACCAAAATCCAATTTTTTTTCTTTCTCAATCTTCTTCTTCAAAGCATTATCATACTTCTCAACAAATTGTTTCAAAGAAGTTTTGGAATAAATATATTCATCAAAAAATGCATTCATACTTTCACTCCTTTGAGATATGGTATACTTGCCAAAAACTTATCTTTGACGTACACAGGTATCCATCTATTCTGCTATTCATGCAAAGATTTCAACCAGTCATTGTTCTCCAAATTAAAATCTTCAATCATTTTCATCCAATTCTTATCACAATCATCAATAGTAAGCGAGCTGTAAATAATATTTTTCAACCATTTCTTTATCATTTTATATTGAGCATGACCACCTAATTTTACTGGTAATTTTTTCATTATATGCCAAAAACACAAATGATGATGAGAATTCAAAAATACCTCTTCAATAGCAATTGCCATGGCACAACACTGGCCTATGATTATGGCCTTCAGAGAGCATACATGTCAGCCAAGATTTGAACAACCATATGAATATTTCTAAATCTTCACTTGATAATAATCCACATCCAAGCAAAATGGATTGATCATGATGATTCACTCCAACAAAAGGAGCAAATGACATGTCATAATTATTAGTCAAATAAGTTGTATCAAAAGTAACGACATCAGAAAAGTAATCATATGTAGCCCTATATCTTGCATCTACCCAAAAAAATATTTCTTATTCGAGACTCTTCATCTAAATTAAGTACATAAAAGAAGTTTGAATTCCGACTTTGCATGCGGCAAAAATAATTACTCAAGGCTTCAGCATGTCCATCCCCTAACCTTAACCTTCTAGCTTCTGAAATATAATTCCTATACTTTCTCTCATCAAATGACAAATTCTCATAGCCTCCAGCCTCAACTACGAATGAATGAAAACTTTTACTTAAAATTATTTCTACTTGATCATTTAATTCAAGTTTTCTCATTGTAGTTGAATCTAATAATTTATTACATCTAAAATGTCATGACTTTCTCGAGCTCAAGACATGATTATGTTCAGGAGATACACTAGTTATCAACATTCTGAATAACAACATTAATCTTAGTTTTGTAATTCGTCTTAGTAGAAGGTCTAGGGTACAACGTATTTTTTGCTTGAGATATTGTTTTACCACTTTTGGTACATCCAAAAAAAATATATTTTTACTTTCTGATCCGGCGGTACGGACGCGGGACCCCCTTGGAGGGGGGTCAACGCCACATGGAGGTCAAAGGTCAAACGACCGACCGGAGAAGGGGGGACCGATCGGCCGAACGGGGTCTAAGCGGAGTCAAAGACAACCCGATGGGGACTCGGGTTTCCGATGCTCATGGGGAACAGGGTAGCCGGGCCGAATGGGCAGCCTGCTCGGACCGAGGCCTAAAGCGGCAATGCTGTAAATAGGTAGCCGAGCACATGACCGGGAATGTGACGTGCCTGCCGAGCGGCCTGCCGCTCGGCGCGGGAACAGAAGAGACAAAAGGACAAGGGAAACATCGGGGAACATCTTCTGACAAGAGGCATGTCCCACGACCAAGCCATACGCAGACCCTTACGACAGAAGGTTCTGCCGTCCCATCAGAGAGGTGCTCGAACTGTAGCAGTATGGTGTCAGGCAAGCTCCTCTGACAAGCCCATACCGAGGTATGGTAAGAGGACACGTATTCACCTCGGTATGTGTGCATAAGCCTCTTCACCGCTCTATATAAGAGCCCCCAGGCTTCACCGGAGGTACGCATTCTCTAATATTCGGAGCCACTCTTGTATTTTCCTCTTGCCTGACTTGAGCGTCGGAGGGTCGTCGCCGGTAACCCCTTCTCAGCCCGACTTCTTTGCAGGTTCACCGGAGATTGGTGCGGCTATTTTGAGATAGAGGAGAGCGCCATGTTCCCAGCGTCCGTCGACTCAGCGTTCGGATAGGATCAAATTGGCGCCGTCTGTGGGAACGCACCTGCATCCGAGCGGAAGAGATGGACGAAGCTGGACGACCGCACACCGTGATGCTCTCCCATGAGGAGCTCGACGCTCTAATCGAGGAAAGAGCAGCTAAACTCGTGGAGCAGCAGAAACAGAAGGCGCAAGCCGAGCAGATGGAGAAACAAGCGACGTCAGCATTAGGAGGCCGAGCAGAAGCACCGCCTGCCACGGTTCCATTTCATCGGGCCCTATTCCGTACGCCTCCTGAAGTCGCAACAGTTAACCATGATCGAGGATCTTCATCCGACGAAGCACCCATGTGAGACAACAGAAAAGGCAAGGCTCCCCGAACGGACGCCTCCCCCGAGCGAATCAACCGGCAGTTTTCAGAGGCCATCCTGCGGGACCCTATGCCAAAGCATTATGTGCCCCCGGCGATCTGTGAATACAACGGAACCACCGACCCGGACGATCATCTAGGTAAGTTCGACAACACAGCTACACTACATCAATACACAGATGGAGTAAAATGCCTGGTGTTTCTTACCACCCTCTCGGGATCGGTGCAACGATGGTTCCGAAGGCTGCCGGACGGATCCATCACCAGCTTTAAAGAGTTCCGCGTCGCTTTTCTTCATCACTTTGCAAGCAGTCGGCGCTACCAGAAGACCAGTGTCAGCCTATTCGCCATCAAGCAAGAGCCCAGGGAGCCGCTCAGAGCTTACATCCAACGATTCAACCGAGTGGCCATGGATATTCCAACGGCCACCTCAGAAACGATGACGAATGCGTTCACGCAGGGCCTCGTAGAAGGTGACTTCTTTCGTTCACTTATTCGGAAGTCGCCTCGAGACTACGATCATATGTTACACCGGGCCAATGAGTATATTAATGTGGAGGAAGCCCAGGCGGCCAGCAGAAAAGAAGTTTCAACTGATCGGCTAGCCCCTGCTGAGCGGAAGGTTGTCACTCGCCAGGAGCCGCCTGTTGGTGCAACCTTAGGTCAAGGTTGACCTGGTTGACCCGACTCGAGGTGACTTGACTCGAGTTGTATTTTGATGTTTGACTTGGAAGATTGTCGGTGCAACCTTAGGTCAAGGTTGACCTAGTTGAGTTGCATGTCGATGTTTGACGAGAAGAGAGTTGTATTCTTGATGTTTGACAAGAATAGGTGTTTGGGAGATTGTAGGTGCAATCTTAGGTCAAGGTTGACCTGGTTGACCTGATTCGCGAAAAGTCCAAGTATGGAGACTTGGCACTGGAAAAGTCCAAGTACGGAGACTTGGCACTGGAAAAGTCCAAGTACGGAGACTTGGCACGGGGAAAAGTCCAAGCAGGTAGCTTGGCACGCGGAAAGTCCTGGTGAGTGAAGCCAGGCAGTGGGAAAGTCCTAACTGGGATGTTATGCAGTTGGAAAGTCACAGTGAGTGAAGCCGGGCGATGAGAAAGTCCTAAGCTGGGATGTTAGGCGGTGTGGAAGTCCGGTGAGTGAAGGGGCAAGGAAAATCCAGATGGGTCGGGGATGATCGGACTTACGGTGTTGGAAAGTCCAAGTAGGTCAAGGGGTGATCGGATGCTTGGCACGAAGAGGAAAATCCGGATGGATCGGGGATGATCGGACATCGGTGTGGAAAAAGTCTAAGTGGGTCAAAGGTTGGCGGACACTTAGCGGGAGTGCTAGCAGGTCAAGGGTGACCGGATGCTGGGCATGATGTACCAACAGTCAAGGTTGGCCGGATGTTGGTGTGGAAGCCTTAGGTTTAGGGTTGAGAAGTTTGGATCGGGCTGCAGATCGATCCAATGATACATGGTCATCGATCGGTGCGGTGACCGATCGATGCGATCGATACTCTTGATGGTTATCGATCGATGCGAGACCGATCGAAGAATCGATGGCAAACTAGCGAGAAGAAGCTGATCGGTCTACGGACCGATCGAAGGTTCCTGATCGGTGGACCGATCAGGATGTTCTGATCGGTCCATGGACCGATCGGGGAAATAAGCGAGCTTCTTCCCGATCGGGGCGTAGTCCCGATCGTTCGATCCGAGACCGATCAGGGTTCTAGCCGTTGTGACGCAACGGCTAGTTTCTTCGCTGTTTCTTCTTCGCAGGTATAAGAAGACGAGGGCATCTTCTGTGCAAACTCTCTCTTTCTTTTTCCCTGCTAGAACTTCTGTTCTTCTGCTGCTGAAGCTTCTGCTTCAACTGAGCTTTGATTGAGCTCGCCTCCGAAGCTTCGCGTGAGCTTCCAGTCGTCGACCAGCTACTGCGTTTGGGTTGTGAAGTTGCTGCTTCACCTCCGGTCGACAAGAAAGCAAGCAATTGGTAGAGTGTTATTATATTTCATATTGTATTGCTTTTCTTACTGTTCTTGTACTCTTTGTTTGCTGTTGCAAACGTTTGTGGCGAGGTTTCTCCACCCACAAGGAGTATATTGTATTAGCCGATTCTCCGGGGACTCATCCACCGACGGATTGACTGGACTCGTCCACCTTACGGACACGCCGAGGAGTAAGAGCCCTAATCTCCGAACCTCGTTACATCCTTGTGTTAAGGTTTGGTTTTCTTCTCTGTCGTTTCTTTGTATTTTCCGCTGCGCTAACACGTTTTGTAGAAAGAAACGATGATTTGGGGTCGCCTATTCACACCCCCCCTCTCTAGCCGAGTACGAACGATCCTAACAAGTGGTATCAGAGCAAAGGTTTGCTCTTCATCGGATTAACACCCGGGGAGCACGAGCTAGAGGATGGATCTACTCGGAAAAGATGTCACCATTCCACCATTCTACGAATGCGGTGACTTCGCGTATTGGAAGGTAAGGATGAAGTACTTTCTTATGACTAACATAATGAATTGGTTTTGTGTACAAGAAGGTTTTATTCCTCCGGTGGATAAGGAAGGAAAACCACTTGAGAAGAAGGAGTGGACAAGAGAACAAATTCACAAATCCGAAATCAACGAAGAGGTAACGAGAATAATTGAATTTTCATTGCCTACTAACATCTTGTGTAAGATAGGTTACAACAATGCCAAGGAATTATGGGATAACTTGGCCAAGTACCATGAGGAGAGCTCCACTTCAAGCCATGAAGAGGAGCCTAGTGAGTCAAGTAGCTCACATCATGGAGGGAGCGAATTGGGAGTTGAGGGCTACTCAACATCCAAGGAAGAAGAGAAGGAGAGTTCCTCTTGTTCAAGATCGGAGCAAGAAGAAGATTCTACCTCCGGAAGGGATGAAGAAGAAAGCTCATCTCCATCCACAAACCTAGGTAACTCAAGCTTTTTAATTCCTAGCAAATTACACATAATGTGCTTTGAGTGTAGGAAATTTGGGCACTACAAGAGTAAGTGTCCAAAGAGGGTTAGGAAGTCTCCACCGGCGCCAAAGGTCAAGAAAGCCGGAGTCCCGATATGCAAAGGCAAAGAGCACGTGGTGTGCTTTCAATGCAAGCGAAGGGGACATTATCGGAGTCAATGTCCGAGGGGGAGGCAACCTCACAAGGACAAGAAACCGAGCACATCAATAGGGGGGGCTAAGGCAAACCCTAAGGTAATCTCTAAGGTTCATTATTGCAATTCTAATAAAACTCATGCTAGTAGTTTTGTTGCAATTGTTAATAATGATAAGCATGTTAACTGTAGGAACCAATACATGTGCTTAGGAGCTAAACATGTTAGCCTAGGTAAGGATAACACTAAAAATACCAACCCTAGGATTAACGCTTCTAAAGTTAAGGAAAACCTAGGTAGAAATCCCAAGAAGACTAGACACATGCCTAGGAATATCTCAAGAGAAAATGACAAATTAACACTTGAGGTATTAGAGAGGGAAAATCAAGTCTTGAGGTCAAGACTTGATAATTTAGAAAAGGCTCTTAAAAACATGGAGAAGTCATCTCTAGGGTTTAAGAGTCAAAAACCCAAGTCCAAGGACAAGAAAGGTTTGGGTCACAAACCTAAGTACCAAGTGGTCAAGCCCACTTATCATAGTGTTCCATTC
Organism: Zingiber officinale; assembly: GCF_018446385.1. Classification (NCBI taxonomy): domain Eukaryota; kingdom Viridiplantae; phylum Streptophyta; class Magnoliopsida; order Zingiberales; family Zingiberaceae; genus Zingiber; species Zingiber officinale. The sequence goes on from NC_055988.1 coordinate 21,842,643, forward strand.
GATTATGGAACAAAACCTAGGGCTAGGAAGACCACCACCAAGGTCACAAGGGGAGTCACCCCTAGAGTTGATCTTGATGAGTCCCAAATGACCAAGGCTTCAAAGCCTAAGAGGGTCATTAGGAGGGTTGCTAGGGAAGTCATCCCTAGTGAATATTTAGTGAATCCAATGAGCTCACATAGATATTGGGTTCCTAGGAGCATCTTCTCTATCCCATAGATGGGTTAGAGAGTGTCAACTCCAATTAGAAGGGTAGTTAACCCAACTTTGAGGAAATTGACACTCAAGGAGCATTTTCAAGGTTTTGATAACCTTTGAAAATGAAAAAGAATTATTATTTACTCCTTGAAGAGTAAATTGTGCCATATTTGAAAAATATCAATTTTAATCTTATTTGGCACAATTTAAGAATACCTAGAGAAATACCATAATTGGGATTTTGGTTTTCTCTTAGGGATATATGGGCAATCTAGGGTTAGATTTTAAGTTAGCTAAGGCTAAGGATACTTAGATAGGGAATTTAGGTATTTTATTTGTGCTAACTTGCCATGATTGGTTGCCATATGCCATGCCATGACATCATATTTATTTTATTATCATTTGAAATGTCATGATAATGCTTAGGCTAGTTTTTATGTCATGCTTATTTAAGGTTCAAACTTTATGCCATGACATCATGACATTGACACATGTTTTCATTTATGATACCATTTTATGTCATGTCATCATCTCTTGCATTAGTAATCAATTGAATTGATTTAAGGATGAAAAATACATTTTGATATTGAGATCAAATTTGTGTTTAGAAAATGCATGAGACCTTAGTCTAAGATACCTAAACCCATATCTCACATCAAAATTGACATGGATGTGTTTGATACACTTTAGATGTGTGTGAGATATTAGGATCATGAGTTAGGATCAAGGTGCATAGTTCTTGTACCTAGATGAGCCTAATTCAAGAAATGGAGGATCATAGGGAAAACTTGTGTACAAGTCATGTACATATAGTCCTAAGATTATGATCATAAATTAAAGGGTTTAAAATCATTTCAAAATTGATTTGAAAAACCTTGATGAAGCTTTCCTAGTGATTGCATTCATCATTGAACATTGTGATACAAAGTTGAGTTAAACTTGAACTATTTCAAAGTTTTTGAACTTTGTATCAAGATTGAAAAATGGAAGTTATTTTCATAGAAAACTATTTTTCCATGATAGTGTATGATATGAGGAATGTATCCTCAAAGTTTCGTAATTTTTGGAATTTTCTTGAATTTATTAGGAGTTTCTGATTTTCCGGAAGGGGAAATCAGAAGTTCTGATTTAAGTGGCTGGATCGGTCCGGGGACCGATCCAGGGAAGATCTGATCGGTCTGCGGACCAATCCAGAGTATTGTGGATCGGTCTGCAGACCGATCCATGGAGTTTCTGATCGGTCTGGGGACCGATCAGGGCGTGCCGAATTTCTGATTTTTCAGCTGTTGTCTGAAATTTCAGTTATGGAGTTGAGTTTCGGGTTTCTAAAGGTTTGAAACTCTCCAAGACATTGTTGGTGCAATGGTTAAGGGGGAGTTGACCTTTAGGGGGAGTTTTTACCTAATTATCAAGGGGAGTTGACTTTTAGGGGGAGTTTTTACTCCTTAAGACTTTTGAGGATTAGTGATATGGGATTATCACTAAGTTGATTGTTGAGTTTAGTGTCAAGGGGGAAATTAAGAGTTTCAATGAAAGGTATGGGACTTTCATTAGGAAGAAACTCTTGACCTTGATACTCTCCTTTTTCTTTTTGATGTGTGTCAAAAAGGGGAGAGAGTTCATTGGAGAATTATTGGAGAACCCAAGTTAGGTTATCGGGTTAACCTAAGCCAGGGGAAGAATGTCAAGGAATGTTCGAGGAAGAATATTGGAATTCTTTTTAATGTGTGTCAAAAAGGAGGAGAATTATTGGACAACCCAAGTTAGGTTATCGGGTTAACCTAAGGGGAGAATGTCCAGAGAATGTTCAAGGAAAGAACATTGGACATTGGAAGATGGTTGGAAAACCTAAGTTAGGTTATCGGGTTAACCTAACTTGATTATGGGTTTTGTCAAACATCAAAAAGGGGGAGATTGTTGGTGCAACCTTAGGTCAAGGTTGACCTGGTTGACCCGACTCGAGGTGACTTGACTCGAGTTGTATTTTGATGTTTGACTTGGAAGATTGTCGGTGCAACCTTAGGTCAAGGTTGACTTAGTTGAGTTGCATGTCGATGTTTGACGAGAAGAGAGTTGTATTCTTAATGTTTGACAAGAATAGGTGTTTGGGAGATTGTAGGTGCAATCTTAGGTCAAGGTTGACCTGGTTGACCTGATTCGCGAAAAGTCCAAGTATGGAGACTTGGCACTGGAAAAGTCCAAGTACGGAGACTTGGCACGGGGAAAGTCCTAACTGGGATGTTAGGCAGTGTGGAAAGTCCTGGTGAGTGAAGCCAGGCAGTGGGAAAGTCCTAACTGGGATGTTGGGAGGTTGGAAAATTCTGGTGAGTGAAGCCAGGCGGTGAGAAAGTCCTAACTGGGATGTTAGGCGGTGTGGAAGTCCCTGGTGAGTGAAGCCGGGCAAGGAAAATCCGATGGGTCGGGATGATCGGAACTCGGTGTTGGAAAGTCCAAGTAGGTCAAGGGTGATCGGATACTTGGCACGAAGAGGAAAATCCGGATGGATCGGGGATGATCGGACATCCGGTGTGGAAAAAGTCTAAGTGGGTCGAAAGGACTGGACACTTAGCAGGGAGTGCTAGCAGGTCAAGGGAGTGACCGGATGCTAGGCATGATGTACCAACAGGTCAAGGTTGACCGATGTTGGTGTGGAAGCCTTAGGTTTAGGGCTGAGAAGTTTAGATCGGGCTGCAGATCGATCCAATGATACATGGGTCATCTGATCGGTCTGGTGACCGATCAGTGACCGATCAGTATGCTACTGATGGTTATCTGATCGGTCTGGAGACCGATCAGAAGGAGATCAGTGGCAAACTAGCAGAGAAGAGAAGCCTGATCGGTCTACGGACCGATCAGAAGGTTCCCTGATCGGTCTGCAGACCGATCAGGATGTTCCCTGATCGGTCCATGGACCGATCAGGGACGGAACATAAGCGAAGGCTTCTTCCCTGATCGGTCTGCAGACCGATCAGGATGTTGCCTGATCGGTCCACAGACCGATCAGGGTTCTAGCCGTTGTGACGCAACGGCTAGTTTCTTCGCTGTTTCTTCTTCGCAGGTATAAGAAGACGAGGGCATCTTCTGTGCAAACTCTCTCTTTCTTTTTCCCTGCTAGAACTTCTGTTCTTCTGCTGCTGAAGCTTCTGCTTCAACTGAGCTTTGATTGAGCTCGCCTCCGAAGCTTCGCGTGAGCTTCCAGTCGTCGACCAGCTGCTGCGTTTGGGTTGTGAAGTTGCTGCTTCACCTCCAGTCGACAAGAAAGCAAGCAATTGGTAGAGTGTTATTGTATTTCATATTGTATTGCTTTTCTTACTGTTCTTGTACTCTTTGTTTGCTGTTGCAAACGTTTGTGGCGAGGTTTCTCCACCCACAAGGAGTATATTGTATTAGCCGGTTCTCCGGGGACTCATCCACCGACGGATTGACTGGACTCGTCCACCTTACGGACACGCCGAGGAGTAGGAGCCCTAATCTCCGAACCTCGTTACATCCTTGTGTTAAGGTTTGGTTTTCTTCTCTGTCGTTTCTTTGTATTTTCCGCTGCGCTAACACGTTTTGTAGAAAGAAACGACGATTTGGGGTCGCCTATTCACACCCCCCCTCTCTAGCCGAGTACGAACGATCCTAACACCGCCCAGAGGACCGCGGGCCGAAGCGGTCCGCTCTCACCACGCGAGATCCCATGCCGTCCAAGAGGTAGCTGCCGAGCGGCCCAAACCGAAGAAGAAGGTATGGACCCCCATGTTTTGCTCATTCCACCGGACCGACACGAATAACACATGAGATTGCCGAAGCCTTCCCCTGATCGCTCACCCCGCTCCTCGGGGTAGCAGTCGTCGATCGCCATCATCCGACAGGCGACAGCAACACCATGAAGCTGATCGGCGGATATCCGACAGGCGACAGCGACAGTCTCCCGAGCGGCATCCTCCTCAGAGGCACGAGGACAATCCCCGGATGTCTAAGGAGCAGCCTAGGCCGTCCGCACGAGAGGAAGAAAATAGAAGCAACACGTCCCGGGGCGAAATCAACATCATCTCTGGCGGGCCAACCGGAGGTGATTCCAACAGAGCGAGGAAGGCAAGTGTCAGGCAGCTCCAGATCCATGCGGTCGACTGTAGTCAAGAACGGGCGAGCGGACCCGAAATCAGCTTCGGGCCCAGGGATCTGGAGGGAGTCGAAGTGCCACACGACGACACCCTCATCATCAAAGCGGTAATAGCTAATTATACTATTCACCGCATTTTCATCGATACAGGCAGCTCGGTCAACATTATATTCAAAAAAGCCTTCGACCAACTGCAAATCGATCGAGCTGAGTTGCTGCCCATGACAACCCCCCTCTACGGGTTTACGGGCAATGAAGTTCTGCCGGTCGGATAGGTCCGACTGGCTATTTCGCTTGGAGAAGAGCCGCTCAGAAGGGCGCGGACTGCAAACTTCGTCGTGGTCGACTCTCCCTCAGCATACAATGTCATCTTGGGGTGACCGGCGCTCAATGAGTTCCGAGCGGCCGTCTTCATCTTCTACCAGAAAATTAAGTTCCCGGTCGAAGATAAAGTTGGAGAAGTGCGGGGAGACCAGCTGGCAGCTCGACGATGCTACGTCGAGATGGTCTGAGCCGAAGCTAATTCCGCTCGGAAGACGCCGCGGATTGAGGTAAACGCCATAACCGAAAAACCACCTTCTTTGGTTTATGAAGAAAAAGAGGAAGTGCAGATTCACCTGACCCGATCGGAGGCCACCACATTCATTGCGGCCGATCTGGAGGCAAGCCAGAAAAAGGAGGTGATCAAATGCCTCCAAAGAAACAGCGACGTCTTCGTTTGGTCGACGCATGAGCTGCCGAGAATTTCGCCAAGTATAGCCCAGCATGAGCTCCACGTCCGACCGGTGAGGCAAAGGAAGAGGGACTTTAGCGCCGAACAAAACGCCATCATCCGAGCGGAGGTCGAGAAGCTCCTGGAGGCTGGCCATATAAGGGAGGTCCAGTTCCCGAGCTGGCTCGCAAATGTAGTGCTAGTCTCCAAGCCGGGCAACAAATGGAGGGTTTGCATCGATTTCCGGGATCTCAACAAAGCGTGCCCAAAGGATTTCTACCCTCTGCCTCGGATTGATCAACTGGTGGACTCCACAGCCGGGTGCGAGCTGATATGCATGCTAGACGCATATCAGGGCTATCATTAGGTGCCGCTCGCCCGAGAAGATCAAGAGAAGGTCAGCTTCGTCACAACCGACGACACTTGCTGTTACAATGTAATGCCGTTCGGACTGAAGAACGCGAGAGCAACCTACTAGCGCTTGATGAACAAGGTATTCAAAGAGCAGATCGGACACAATTTAGAAGTATACATGGATGATATTCTCATCAAGTTTGTCCGAGCGACTGATCTTTTTACTGATATGGAGGAGACCTTCCGAATGCTGAGGAAGTATGGAGTTAAGCTGAACCCTCAGAAATGTTTGTTCGGAGCAAAAGGCGGGTGTTTCTTGGGCTATATAGTGACCGAGCGGGGTATAAAGGTAAATCCTAGCAAGGTAAATGCGTTGCAAGATATGCCACCCCCAAGAAATCTGAGAGAAGTACAGCGCCTGACCGGTCGGATAACTGCATTGTCGAGATTCATCTCGAAGACTGCCGACCGGAGTCTCCTTTTTTTCAAGATCCTACGCAAAGCCACTAAGTTTCATTGGGATGAGGAGTGCGATCGAGCGTTCGAAGAGCTGAAGGCATACCTTAACTCTTTGCCCGTGCTAGCCAAGCCAGCTATAGGTGAGCCGCTCTGTATTTATTTATATTCAACCGAGCAGGCAGTAGGCTCGGCATTAGTGAGGACGAGCGGAGAAGAACAACCTGTGTACTTCTTGAGCCATATTTTAAAAGACGCTGAATCTCGCTACACTGGGCTAGAGAAGCTGTCTTTTGCTTTGGTCCTCGCCGCTCAGAGACTTCGTCCTTATTTCCTAACACATATAATCATCGTCCGGACAAATAGCCCATTGGGAAGAGTGTTGCTGAACCCTGAAGCGTCCGGACGACTCATCAAATGGACAACGGAGTTGAGTGAATTTGACATTCAGTATCAACCCCGCTTAGCGATAAAGGTGCAATCCTTGGCAAATTTTGTTACCGAAGTGCAAAAGCCCGAGCCCGAAGCTATGTGGAAAATATTTGTGGATGGATCGTCCACTCGGTTCGGGAGCGGGATTGGTGTGCTATTACTCTCTCCCCAAGAAGAACGGATGCACCTATCCGTCTGGCTGGATTATAGAGCCACAAATAATGAAGCGGAGTATGAGGCCCTCATAGCCGGCTTGCAGGCCGCCTGGCATGTAGGAACCGGTCGGGTGACACTCCACTCAGACTCCCAGTTGGCCGCCCAGCAGCTCTCAGGCACTTTTGAGATTAACAACGCTCGGCTCAAGCTCTACGCTGAGGCATTTGAAAAACTCAAGACCCATTTTAGGGAAGTCATCATCCAGAAGATACCCCGAGCAGAGAACCAAGCGGCAGATGAGTTAGCCAAGCTCGCAAGTTCAATATCACCAGTCGTCCCCCAACAGCCAATTGAGCAAGCATCCTTGGTGGCGCACATTGACCGGATGGAGGGCATCGCATGCCCGAGCGATTGGAGGACAGCCATCACGGAGTTTCTGCGCTCGGGCGCGACACCGTCCGATCGGGAGGAAACACAGCTATTGAGGAGGAGAGCTGGTCGGTTCACACTCGTTGGAGACCAACTCTACAAAAAGGCTTTCTCTCGCCTACTTTTGAAGTGTGTGATGAGTTCGGAGGACGCGGAGTACATCCTCCAAGAAGTGCACCAAAGATCATGCGGAGGGCATCTGGGCGGACGATCGCTGGCTAGGAAGATCCTGCTGGCAGGGTACTTTTGGCCAACCCTGCAAGCAGACGCCGCTCAGACCGTCGCGACGTGCCTCGCCTGCCAGAAGTACCACAACTTCTCCCACCGACCGGCAGAGGAGATGAAAGCGTCTACGGTATCCTGTCCGTTCGATCAGTGGGGAATGAATATTGTGGGTCCGTTCCCTATGGCGACCGGTCAGCGGAAGTTTCTCCTGGTGGCGGTTGACTACTTTTCCAAATGGGTGGAGGCCGAGCCACTGGCCAAGATCACCGAGCAGATGGTCAAAAAGTTTATCTGGCAGCATATAATCTGTCGGTTCGGCATTCCTCGCTGGCTCATATCAGATAACGGGCGACAGTTCGTCGGGAAGCAGCTCGAAGAATGGTGCAAAAGTTATGGCATCGAACAACACTTTACTTCCATGGAGTATCCCCAGAGCAACGACCAAGCGGAAGTAACCAACAGAGAAATCCTCAGAATTCTTCGGGCTCGACTGGACCACATAGGAGGAAGTTGGGTGGATGAGCTGCCGGGAGTCTTATGGGCTATCCGCACGACCCCAAAGGAGGGAACGGGAGTCACGCCATTCCATTTAGTGTACGGCGGCGAAGCAGTTATCCCGATTGAAGTCGGCGTCAAGTCCGTCCAGATCCAGAACTATGATGATGACAACGCCGAGCAGAGGAACATGGAGTTGGACTTGATCGACGAAGAGTGAGCCAAAGCGTCCATCCGGCTGATGGCGTACTGGCAGAGAATGGAGCAGAACTACAACCGGCGCGTGATCCCTAGAGCGTTCCAGGTCGGTGACCTAGTGTGAAAGAAAGTAAAGCCGGTCGGGGATGTCGACAAGCTGGAGGCTCTGTGGGCGGGCCCCTTCAAAATCATCGAAAAGCTCCGCTCGGGTGCCTATTATCTGGAGGATGAAGACGGACGGCGATTGGATCGACCATGGAGCGCAAACCACCTCCAGCCTTACCGGGCGGGGTGAAAGGTGCGTCAATATAATGGATGTCGTATACTTTCCGTTCGGATGTATATTTGAAATGCAGGAGTAAAAAATCAGAAAATTAGCATAAGTATGGGGCATCGTCAGCCGAATCGGAAGACCGTCGAGCTCTGACGTTAAAAATCGAGAGTCGCGCCGGCGACTATAAACCCTCCAGCCGGAAGACCGTCGAGCTCTGACGTTAAAAATCGAGTCACGCCGGCGACTATAAACCCTCCGGCCGGAAGACCGTCGAGCTCCGACGTTAAAAATTGAGAGTCGCGCCGGCGACTATAAACCCTCCGGCCGGAAGACCGTCGAGCTCCGACGTTAAAATAAAGAGTCGCACCGGCGACTATAAACCCTCCGGCCGGAAGACCGTTGAGCTCCGACGTTAAAAATCGAGAGTCGCGCCGGCGACTATAAACCCTCCGGTTGGAATAAGACAATAAAGAAGTCAGACTTGTGAGTCGTTTGGCCGATCGGCCAAGTAACCAAAAGTACTTCGTGAACATCTAGCGAAAAGCCCATTCGCGAAACAGGATATATTCAGCCGAGCGGACTAGCTATGCAAAATACTTCGTAAAAAAATCCCTTTCGAACACAAGAGAGGTGGGATGAGAGGCGAATAACGGGGAGAAGTACGGGAACATGAACAACGGTAGTTGATGAGCCGAGCGGACAACACGCGTATTGATTAGCAAAAGAAAAAGTAAGCGAAAGGATAGCATATCATTAGAGAAATTAAGGCCGAGCGGCCGAATTATAAAACAAGGATAGTTTTTGGCCGAGCGGCCGTATTACATTAAAAACTTCTACTCAAGAAAGTCATAAATGTCCTTAGGGATGGTGCCGAGGAGCGTTGCTTGGTCTTGGGCCGGGATGATGACAGAGTCGAGAAGATGACCCTTGGACTTTAAATAAGTTGTGGTGGCAGTCATAGCAAGCTCGAAGGCAGTGTACATCCGTTCGCAGACTTTTTCGAAGAATTCGACCGAACGGATGTAATTTAGCCTCAAGGCGGCTACCCGGCCCGGCTCAGCCTCCTGGTATTCTTTGAGGGCCGCTCGGGAGGCTTCAGCGGCGGCTTGGTGTTCTTGCAAGGCAGCTTCAAGCTTCTTCACCTCATCCGATCGGGCCGCCTTCTCGCCGGTCAGCTGATCCATCAGCTCCTTAACTCTTTGCTCCAGGCCCCGAGCCTCGACATTCTTCTTCTCCAGATCGAAGATAGCCGTTTTCTTCCGCTCGGTGGCTAAGCTTATTTTACGATCTAGTCATTTGTTCCGGCGATCGAGTTCGGCCAGAGTGTGAGCCTGGTCAGCCATCTTCTTCTGCTCGGCTGCCAACAAGTCTTGGGCCTTCTTGAGCTCTTTCTGCAGCTCGGCATATGATGGACCCTGGGAAGGCGCACCGCTCGAACTCCTTAGCTGCTTTAGCTCCTCGTCCACCATGGCTAGATGGTTGCAGACGACGATCTCCTCCACCCATCTCTGACATAAACGAGATTGTTAATAGCCGACCGGAAAGAATACGTAAAGGACTTAAAGAAAACATACTTACCCCAGTGGCCTGTTGCATATGGTTGTTGGCCAGATTGCTGAGTGGAATTATAGCGACGCGCGCCCGAGCGTCGGCCCACATTTCGGCTAGAGGCCCCTTCATCGTGATCATGTGCTCGGGCGCGGTTGGCCGATCGGATTCGGGCATCAGCTCTTCGGTGGGGAGATGCAAGGAGACCCGGATGGTACGGTGCCGACCGGGAGTCGTCTGGGCGGAAGCCGGGGAAGGATCGGAGGCCGGTGCAGACATCTGGGACAAAATGGCCGAGCGTTGGACTCGGTGGGGAGAAGGCGGAAGGGCGCTGACAGGAACGACCTCGAGAGGGTCCGCGGACGCGTCCAATTGGGACGGGGTCCGATCGGACGAGATTGCCTCCACCGCTGGGGCTTTACCTCGGGAATCAGCGGTGGTCCGCTCGGACGGCTGGACCGCGGAAGTCGCCGATCGAAGGGGTGTCTCTGTTCGGCGCCTTTTTTTGTCGAAGAGGGCGCTCCTCCTCCTGAGCTGAGCCTTCCTCCCGGGCGGAAGGCCCTCGGCTGGAAGTTATGCCAACCGCCTGTTCCGGGAGAGAAGCCTGAGCAGCCGACTCCCCCGCATTCGTGTCGCTCTCCCCTTCATTAGAGCCGATCGGGGTGATGTCCAGTTGCTCCATCTCTTTGGCAGCCGTGGCCTTGAGCGCCGCTGCTTTCCTCTTCAAAATACCGGCCATCACGGACTCCATGACGATGTCCGCTGCAAAGGAAAAAGGAGAAAATCAGTTAGCAATCAAAACAAATGCACAAGTAAAATTCTTACCGAAGCCGCTCGGGAGGGGGGTCCTGATCGGACTCAAGCTGAATATGTACATCACCCCTTCAGGCAGGAACTTATTGATGTCAAACTTCAGACTGGCTAGTATGTTGGCAGCATGAAGATAGTCCGGTCGGGTCTTGAACCTTTTGAGCTCTGGGGAGATTGGCGGTCCGACCTGTCACTGGGTTCGGAAAGCGGCCCGCTCGGGGAGACGAAGATAGAAGTAGAACTCTTTCCAATGTTTATTGGAAGAGGACAGTTTATTGAAGAAAACTAAATCGGCCCGAGCCTAGAACATGTATGTGCCCAGCTCGGACTGTTTAGGGTAATAAAAATAATAGAAAACCTCCGGTCAGAGGGGGATGTTGTGGATTTTGAACAAGACGACGACGCCACATAGAAGGCGGAAAGTGTTAGGAACTAGGCTTCCGAGCGGAATGCCGAAAAAATTGCAAACTTCTACGATGAAGGGATGGATTGGAAAGCGCAGACCGGCTACGAACTGGTCGCGAAAAACACAGAAAGCTCCGTGCATCGGCTTGTGTGGCCGAGCGGAGGGGGAGGGTAGGATAATTTCAAAATCAGAAGGAATTTCGAAAGAGTCCATCAGAATATCGGCGTCGCGCCGATCGAAACGCGACTCCATGGTAGTATACCACGGGCCGAGGGCTTGGTCTTGAGGTTGAGAGGAGCTAGCCATTGTCCGAACGGACGAAACCATAAAAGGCAGATGATAGAAAGAAGAGGACGACAAACAAGACAGTGACCAGAGGACGAAAACACGACAAGAAACACAAGGCTAACAAAGAGAGAAAGTAGGAGAACCTTACAATGAAACGGAGGATTGAGGGAAGAACGCCGGAGGTCGTCGGAAAACAGAAGAGCAGGATCGCCGGAGTGCTTATACAGAAAAACTGGGGAGCACGCGAAGGCAAAGATGCGGCTGGGGGAGAAGGCGAAGGCTTTATAGGGTTGGGCCCGAGCGGCCTCCACCGTTGGATGCAGGTCACGGGAACCAAAGCACGCATCGAGCCGTTCATTTCAAACCGCCTCGATCCCGTCGAACCACCACGCTGCCACCGTACGATGACGACAGCATCACCACATGGCATTCAGCTACTGGAGCGCATTTAATGAGCGCGTGCTCGGCCTTAATGATGAAGATTGACGCAAACTTCGAAGAGATCCGAGGAATGTTGGCGTTGACTGACGTTATAGCTACTCCCGTGGGGGCCGAGCGGAGGATAGCTGCATATGGACGCCGCTCGGCGTGACTGATGGTCCAGTCAGTCGGACTAATTGTCTCCTTCGACTAGACTTGAAGGGGAGGCAAGTGATCTGGCGGTACGGACGCGGGACCCCCTTGGAGGGGGGTCAACGCCACATGGAGGTCAAAGGTCAAACGACCGACCGGAGAAGGGGGGACCGATCGGCTGAACGGGGTCTAAGCGGAGTCAAAGACAACCCGATGGGGACTCGAGTTTTCGACGCTCATGGGGAACAGGGTAGTCGGGCCGAGCGGGCAGCCTGCTCGGACCGAGGCCTAAAGCGGCAATGCTGTAAACAGGTAGCCAAGCACATGACCGGGAATGTGACGTGCCTACCGAGCGGCCTGCCGCTCGGCGCGGGAACAGAAGAGACAAAAGGACAAGGGAAATATCGGGGAACATCTTCTGACAACAGGCATGTCCCACAACCAAGCCATATGCAGACCCTTACAACAGAAGGTTCTGCCGTCCCATTAGAGAGGTGCTCGGACTGTAGCAGTATGGTGTCAGGCAAGCTCCTCTGGCAAGCCCATACCGAGGTATGGTAAGAGGACACATATTAGCCTCGGTATGTGTGCATAAGCCTCTTCACCGCTCTATATAAGAGCCCCCAGGTTTCACCGGAGGTACGCATTCTCTGATATTCGGAGCCACTCTTGCATTTTCCTCTTGCCTGACTTGAGCGTCGGAGGGTCGTCACCGGGAATCCCTTCCCGGCCCGACTTCTTTGCAGGTTCGCCGGAGATTGGTGCGGATGTTTTAAGATAGAGGAGAGCGCCACGTCCCCAGCGTCCGTCGACTCAGCGTTCGGACATGATCACTTTCCATCATCTCCCTTTTTACTACCTAATTTGGAAATACCGAAATCAATACTTTGAGCATAGGATTTATAAAAATTACGAACTTCATCTTCAGATGAAAAAATCATTCCAATCTCAGAAATCATGACTTCATTTAAACTAGATGGAGATAGGTCTTGATGCATATGGTCGTTGTTATCCTTTACCTCATTTGAATCACTGTTTCCTTGTTCCATGACTATTTTAAATTTTAATAAGTTTTCACAAATCAGCTAAACAAAAGAAAATTGAGCAACATTAAGATCCAAACAAAAGAAAATTGATTTGGACAAAAAAAAAATATAAAATTTGTAAAATCAGCTAAGAAAACTAGTGTAACCCATTCGAACAGTCATAGAAATAGCTCATACCTCGATTCGTTAGTTGAATCCATCACTGGGGAAGGAGGAAGGCAAACCCTAAATCTCTTTGAAGAGATGAAGGAGGGGAGATTTAGGGGAGGGGAGGGTTGGGGAAAGAGGAGGGTTTCACCGTTGATATCTTCGAAGAGACGAAGGAGTGGAGATTTTGCCGGGCGTTTGATGCAATGGCAGAGCCAGCCCAGGTGATCACCCGAGCTGATTCCAGGTTGTGAGCAATGGCCGCCGATTCCGACGTCGTCACCCCGGGCTAATTTCTCTTTCTTTCGTATTTTTCATTTATTTTCCACTGTAAATTCGAGATTCATCGTCGTCGGCCTCTGTGCTACAGCCGGGGTAAGCCATAACTTGGCTCCGCCCTCGGTTTAATGGGCGTGGAGAGGTTTCGCGTGGAGAGATTTAGGGTAGGGAGGCAGAGAGAAATGAGCGCGGAGAGATTTGGTAGAGATGCAGCAGAGAGAAAAAATGAGCTTTTTTTGTGCTGACATGGAAATGTCCACGTGAGAGTCTATGTTGGTCGAGATGGGGTTTCGAGAAGAGATTTCGAGATGTATATCATTTCTCATTAAATTAAGCCTTTGGCAAAGCAAAATCAAGATGTGAGACCAATAAAAAAATAATTAATCAGATCAGATTAAATCACGTCAAACCTGAGCCGATTGGTTCAACTCCACATAAATTTTCTACTGATTATCAAAGTAAATCGGGAAGCGCTCACAGTGGATAGCCTAGAAGCCCAACATTTTTTAATTACATATTAAATTTGGAGAAAAAACTTTGTAAATACATCATAGCTAGAATCAAACCGTGATATCTAAATGACAATTAGAAAAAAAGCAATTCATTTTGAGGCAATTAGAAAAGAGCGGAGGAGTAAACAAATAATTAAGGTCGGAAGCTTTGATCGCTTATAACAATTTAACTAAATTGGATTGATATTTTATCAATTCATTTTAAAATAGATTTAAGTGAATCGATCAACTCTTAATTTTAATTATCCAAGATTGTTACATTTAAGAATCGTCAAGATTATTATATTTAAAAAAGTTAAAATTATAAATACATTAAAAAAATGAGTTTAAATAAATTGTCTACATATCCTACTATAGGAGAATCAAAGCTTACATAATTATCTTATTATTATTATTATTTTTTTTTTTTAACCCTTTTACCTTATAAAATGGTGTTAGTAATATTCTTATTTTGATTGTTAATGAAAATGACGTGGAAATAATGAAATGATCTAAACAAAGATTATTTACTTTCTTACTAAAATAAAATTATAATTAATTATTAAATAATTAACTAATATATATATATATATATATCAATTTGTTGTAGTATTAGGGTACCTCATATTCACTTAGAAAATCTGGTTCAATTTCGCTACAATAATTTTTTTTAAAAAATTTATTAAAAAGATCCATCTATGAATATTAAAAAAAAAAATTGAAGATTCATTTAATTGGTCATTGAACGGTAGTTGGGTCGATTATAGTTTAAGCCTAGCCGTCTAGTTCAAACTAGCCCGTGGACATGTCTAAATCAACCTAAACGAGTTACAGTCCAACGAATCAACAAGGGGTGGACTCGAATAGGCTCATGGACAAAAGAATATATTTTTTAAAATTTTATAACTAGTGAATAAATTACAATTACAATTTATTTTTTTATATTATTTTTGATGGTCCCCCAAACTTGTGGGCTTGTTTGTCTAACTCACCATCCATCTTGAGTTATATTGAATTTAAAATTTTCCTATCAAACCTGATAGATGTTGAATTTTGCACGGACTTAAAAAATAAACTCCTATTGTGTGAATCGTCAAGAGATTTTCTTTTTTATATAAAAAAATAAAAAATAAAAAAACATTTGCAAATGCTACAAAAACAAATTTTTTATAACATTCAATCAAATGAAAACTTATTAAAATTTAAAAAGTATAAAAACATTAAACCAATCAAAAATACATATATTTATGTGAATAATTAAAAAAATACATTTAGTTATATATAAAAATTATTTAATATATATTATAATTTTAATTGGCATCACTAACCCAAGTGCAGTCAAAAAAGTGATTACCTATATTATATGTTAAGGAAGGTAACTCATAAATTTATAACCGATCATCAAATTATATCCGTTGAAAATTAATATCTTAACCCAGTGTAACAAATTTGTCCCCTCCAATCAATTAGCTATCTGGTACGAACAGGCATTAAGCCAAGCATAATCCATTGACTCAATTGTAACTTGTGGCTCTTGAAATGTGGAGATTAATTGAAATGTTGAGAACCAAACGTTTGTCGGAAATAGTAATAAAAGACAATTCGACGGTTAATCATCCTCTGGTCCGATCTGTTTCATGGGCGTGGTGGCCTGGTGTTCCATCTCGGCTCACGCTTCCTTGTGCTTCGGCGCGGCGACGCCGACGGCGACCAGAACGAGCCCTTCTTCGCCCCGGCACCGCACCAAAATACACTTGGAGCCGCGGTGTCGGTCGTGGAGATTCGAGTGTCGAGCCGGAAATAGCGGCGCAGAAAGAGATGGGGTCGATTGGGCGTCATCACCGACGGCCTCCCCGTACCAAATCCTCGGCGTCGACCCTGCCGGTTGCTCCCAGGCCGAGCTCAAAGCCGCTTTCCGTGCCCGGGTGAATCCATCTCGCACTTTTTCTTTGCTATCGCTTGATCATCTATTTAAATGAGTAGAAACAACTGCAACATTAGTAGTTCACACATGCCAATAGGCATCGCTAGGAATTCTATCTCTGCACTAGACTGCGCTACCACATGATTCAACATATCATGTCGTTACCATAAAAAAAGGTGCAATATCTGGTGGTTGAGCTTCTGTCAACCACTGACCTAGCATAATCAACATTTGTAAAAGCTCTAGCACCAAACCTCCATTTCTTTTGAATAAATACCCTATGATTCTTTGAGAAACTGTACTCTGTGTGAACTGATTGCAAATGAGCTTTTTTGGGTTATGCATAAATTGACTAATCACACTCACTGTGTATGGTATGTCTGGTCGTGTATGAGACATATAAATAATACGTTTTTCTACCTGGCATTGATACATGCTGTTTTATCTTTCTTTATGGAGATTTGAATATTTTTTGTTGGGAAATAAAAGTCTCTTGCTTAGAGTGAGTCCCATCATTTCCTGTGTCACTCATATATACTAAGACTGTTGTGACTCCCCCTGGAGAAGAGTGTTTAATAAATAATGTGTGATCCCTTCCATACAACTCTCGTAAATCATGCCCGTAGTGATTGCTTAAGTCGGCTTTCATACAGTTTGAGCTTCCAAATTATTTATATATCATGGTGGGACCTCCATATAAAATTTTCCTCTAGTTCTTCATGCAAAAATGCATTCTTGACATCAAACTTATTCTTAGATTCTAAGTTAGATTCTTGGACTTGCATTAGGTCAGGGACGACTATCTCCTTCCTAAGTGTACCTTATCAAGTCTCACATTCTCAATATCATAGTTGGGATTTTCATGCTCATATTCAGAAATAGGATTTGATATGGACTTAGATATAGACTTAGACATTGGAAGTAATGATAAGTTGAGTTAGAAATTTCTGTCCTTATCTCGTCATATGGAGTTCTCTCTCTAGATAAGGTGTGGTGAAGTAAGATGATTGTTCATTGAAAGTAACGTCCGCGACACATAAAACTTCTTTGATGGAGGATGATAATTGTTGTATCATTTTCATGATGGGAATATTTCTATTACACAACATAGGAACCTTGCATTCTAGACTTTGCATGGATTGCTCTATATATGTATTAACTTCTCACAATTGAAGTAGTTGATAGAATTTAATGTGAGAAGAGTCTGACACATTTTCTCAATGTGTAGATATAAGATACATCATGAATACTAAGGTAAGTGATAGAGCAACTCTGTAAATGGCATAATCAAAACACTGAAGCATATCAAAAGGGTTGATAAATCTTGGTGCGAGATGTTTATTTTTATCAAATCTCATTACACCTTTTGTTGAACACACTTATTGTTACATACCGCAAGTGCACGGTTACGTCGTCAGTAATACAAAAGATATCGTACTTGACTGTTGATTAAGCACTAGTTAACTTTGCATGATGAGCTATCTAGACAATTGAAGGTTGGTTGGCAAAGAGAAAGTAAGAGAAAGATTAAGGAGAAGGAGAGAGGAAGAAAGAGAGCATAGAGAGAGGGAAGGAATAAGAGATGATCTTGGAAGGGGATGAATGATATAGATGCTAGGATTTCGGTTTTGTTATGATGCTAGTTAATGCCCCTATGCATTGTTCATCTTCCTAACTCCATGCTTACACTCGTGTAGAGATTCTAACTAAAATCTGGTACAACCCTGTGAAAATCGCACCGGAGAGTCTGCCCAAGTTCTAATGCCATTAAGTAAAGAAACAACTCTAGAGTCCGGTTAAAGGGTTACCCTCTATCACAGCCCCCCGGTCATACAATCGCTAGAGTTATTTAATGTATTTCCTAACGGTAGCACTAGAATATCCACTCTAATTAGAATTCCTTAACAAGGATTAGTCCCTATGTTAAGATCTTTTGACTTTAGAAAGTGGGTAAGTATCGATGCCCTCTGTCACTAAGGGCATAATACATCCGGTTGAATGGGTATCCTCTGTCACTAAGGTGATCCCCGGTTATTCAGTCTAGTAGCAACCTTAATATAGAGACAAATCCCTCACATCTACATGAATTGACCTCACACACATTTCATCAAACACATACAAGGCATAATACATATAGAACATGATATAAACACTTCATAGCACAAGAAGATGTCCAAATACATAGTTCATATATCACATCACATCATAGTTACTTCCTACATCCTAGATCTGGAGAATCTACTCCATTACAAGGGATTACAATCTAAAGACGAAGAATAAAGCAAACTACAACTCAATACATGGAGATAGAGAGAAGAGATGCTTATCTTTGAAGCGTAGCGTCCTTGGAAGCACTCCCTTGCTCCGAAGATGGACAGATCGATGAAGAAGATGGAAGATCTAGGGTTCCTCCAAGGGGGAGAACCCTTCCCCAAGGAATGAGGATAAACCCCCAAGACAAAGATTCACCCAAAGGGGAGAAAAATCCTTTAAATAGGGCAGGGTACGGGACTGGCACGACCCGTGCCATGGCCGTGTGGCACCCACACGGCCAGCCTCTGGACATCTCACACGACCATGTGGAAGCATACGACCATACTCTTCTTACTCTCTGGAGAGCTCACACGGCCGTGTGAATCCACACGACCGAGGTCTGTTCTGCCTTTGGAATGTGTCACGACCGTTTTGATTCAGTACTGCTTTGCCTCTGGAATGTTCACACGGTCGTGTAAATTAGCACTACCGTGGTCTTCTTCCCTTTGGATTGTTGCACGATCGTGTGAGTTCACACGACCGAGGCTTGATTTGGCACGGGCAAGACCACATGGTTGTGTGGTTTCATACAGCCTGAGCTGAATTTTCACAAGTTGCTTCAATGTACGTCTTTTGCTCCGTTTTCGTTCTAAATTGCGTCCTATCAATCAAAATAAGTAAAGAGTAGATCTCCGAACAGAATATAATAGAAGTACGACATTATAATAAAATAGGGTGCAATAAACATTGACTATGCTAATGAAATACAAGTAGATATACACCAAAACATGCATAAAAGTGTATATAATCTACGCACATCTACTCTCGACTTAAACCTTTGCTTGTCTTCAAGCAAAACCCGCAATCTAGATTTATGTGCGTAAATGACATGTAATGATCCCTAGTGAATCAATATAAACTTATCATATAGTTTCATTGATAAGCATAATAAAAAAATTATTTGAGTGTGACCTAAGTAGAAGTTCTCCGTGCTCAGTGCGATGAGTGACTTAACTTTCTCAAGTGTCAATCTCTAAGCCTAGTCAATTTTTTATTTAACTGTGTTCCTTGTACTTCCGGCGATAGACACTTACCCGCCACTCGCAAGGTTCATCCCCCACAAAAATGCTATGCATCATCTACACAAGATCTCAAAGGAATATTCAGTACAAATATATCATTTATTTCCCCAGTAACCTAACTCGGTCTCAAAGGGGTGAATTACTAGTTTCCACTCGTGATAACTATTTTTTATCCCTTATTATACATATTTTTTTTTCTTTTGAATGTTTGCAAAGTATCAAACTTGAACAAACCTTCATATTTTTTAGGGATTGATTTTTCCAAATGAGCTTGCATGATCTGAGTTTATCCAGTAACCAAAATGTAGTTGAGAGGTCACCATAGAAGCAAGAGTACTAGTCCGGTTATATGAATCATGACTATTTTCAAAAATATCTACCATTAAAGTCAAGAATAATGTGAAGAGATCCTAAAACTAGACCCACATTCAAATTCTTCTAGTAATAACAATGCACACTTCATGCTACTATGGATAATAAAACATAGATCAATACACATACTAGCATACCAAATTACATAACATAAATATCTAAATGAAACGTGCTAGCATTTTACTATGAGGAATAAATAATAATGACATGATGAGTTATGCAACTTGAAAAAATTTATTAAAAGAAATAAGCAAACACTAACAAATATGGCAAATACTAACCTAAACCTATACATCCCCAGACTTAAACTTTTTATTGTTCTAATGAAAACTAGAAATGAAATATGGAGAAGATTTTTTTGAAATTAAAGAAGTTGTCAAGTGATAAGCTCCAAATGGTTGAGACATTCATGTTCTGAAGATACTTCCCTACATGTGATTTACAATCCTCCACAACTTTGAATCCTACAAAAAGAAATAGACAAGAAAAATTAAGTAGAGGGATTAGAGTTATTATGAGCGAAGTGAAGAAACTAAAACTAAAATGAAAGCAAGATTGAACTTGAGTTGCCTCCCAAGAAGCGCTTGTTTTAGGTCATTAGCTCGACTCCTTATTTGGTTCGCTTAAATCGTGATCTTGTCGGAGTGAGATACCTCCGGACTTTCCTGTTAATGGCCCATAATGCGGAGTGAGCTTTCATCATGGGAATCATATCTTGTGGAGTTGCTCTCTCCTTCTTCTCCTTAAAGATTATTCTTGACGGTTGGAGAAGGTTCACTTGAAGTACCCAGGCCAAGAGCATGGTGATCACAGTTGATGTTCAGACCTTTTTCTGATGAAAGTGAAGTATAGGCAAAGGTGGGAGTGTCCAGCCTTGGGGTCTCCAGCTTCTACCACTTCCCACTTAGAGGGCTGCACACAAATATTAACATCTGCTTCCTCTATAATCCCATCATCACTCAAGCATTTACTATTAGAAGTTGCAGCAAGAACAATAGCAAGGTTGGTTGAAGACGCATCAACATCCTATCAGTGTCCAGAGTATCATCAAATACATCAACACCATGCTAAGTAGTAGAAGAGTCCTGTAGAGCTGCAGAATCATGATCGCAGTCGCCTCCAACTTTACATTCCATCCCCTTCAACTGAGACTCTGAATTTGGACTGGACACATCATCTTGCTGTAGAGATCGGAGAAACAAGATCCCCTCTTTCCTCAAGAGCTCTTCTAATTCTTGCATTTTGGTTTTCATCTGACTAGGAGTAGGAATATCTAAGTCTTGGGAGTCCTCCCAGTCAGTCAGCTCATAATGTTGCAATTGTTGTGGTCCATCTAACAGTGAATCATCTTGAAATTCTGATGGACTCTGATTTGCTTGAGAAGACTGGTCAACACTTTGAATGTTGTTGTACTCAAAATTCTGATAATCCATCTCATCTTGATTGTAGTGTTAAGGTGAGTCAAAGATATGCTGCTTATCCTCCTCTGAAGTGTGCTGAGGTTGAAAGTTCTGAATTTGTTGATCACCCTAGTCGTAGCTAGAAGTACTAGGAATCGAATCATACATATCTTGATGCACAGGTTGGAATAGATTCTGAAGTTCCGTGGAGGAGGTAACAATATTTTGGAAGAGGTGACATATAGCAGCTGGATAGGCTGAACTGCCATAAACTGTTCAGATAGCATGAGTTGGTTCTGTGGAAAGGCTAGCTTCATTTTGGAAGAGGTGACACATGGTAGACGGATGAGTTAGACTACCACATGTTGTGCAGTTGCTCACATTTTGCTTGTCATTTGAACTATCTCTTGCATTGAGCTCTCTAAGTTGCCAAGAATACCAATCCATGGCTAAAGAAAATTTCTGATCTCACCTGAAACAAAAGCAATAAACTCACAACACACGGTGAGTACTCATCACATAACACATGAATATAAGAGATCTAAAATAATCAAGACACTCAACCAATTTTTGTATTGATTCTAAAAAAAATACAGAATTTAAAAACAAGAAGGAAAGTGTCTAATGAAAACAGGAAAGAAAATGCAAAAAGTAAAAGAAAAAGAAAAATGTTAAGAGAAACTCATATGCTAATCAATTAATGTTAATCAGAAACAGTCCACGACAACTGTGCCAAAAACTTGTTACGTACCATAAGTTCACGGTTACGTCGTCAATAATATTGGTCCTGTCCGAAAGCGGACGAGTGGAAAGCTGGGATGTGGCGACTTCGTTGACCAGATGTGGAATCTGCTCCGCTTTGCAAAACATATAACGTCAGTACCGAGCCAGGGAAGGGGTCCTCAGCCTTGACCCTCCGACGCACAAGTTAGTCACTAGAATGTGGAGAAGAAATAAAACAGTAGAATTGTGCGTAAACAGTAAATCACGCGTACCTCCGCCGATGATGGGCTCCCCTTTATATAGAGTTCTGGTGGGCGACGTACACTCTCCTTGGAGGTGTGGACACATTCTTCGATATATTCGTGGCTATGTTCTCCGCCACGTTCGTGGCCGCGCTCTCCAACATGTTCGGGGCCACGTCCTCCACTGTTCTATGAAAGGATGTCATGAGGACCACCGTCTTGCTGCTTGGTCGAGCGGATTAGCCACTCGACGAAGACTGCGCTCTGTCCACGGTCAGGTCCCGCTGCTTGGCCAAGTGGGTAGCCACTCAGCCGACACAATACATATAGAACATGATATAAACACTTCATAGCAGAAGAAGATGTCCAAATATATAGTTCATACATCACATCATAGTTACTTCCTATATCCTAGATTTAGGGAATCTACTCCATTACAAGGGATTACAATCCAAAGACGAAGAATAAAGCAAACTACACCTCAATACATGGAGATAGAGAGAAGAGATGTTTATCTTTGAAGCGTAGCATCCGTGGAAGCGCTCCCTTGCTTCGGAGATGGACGGATCGACGAAGAAAATGGAAGATCTAGGATTCCTCCAAGGGGGAGAACCCTCCCCCAAGGAATGGGGATGAACTCCCAAGCCATAGATTCCCCAAAAGGGGAGAAAAACCCTTTAAATAGGGCAGGACATGAGCCTGGCATGGCCCGTGCCATGGCTGTGTGGCACCCACACGGCCAGCCTCTAGACATCTCACATAGCCGTGTGGAATCACACGGTCATGCTCTTTTTGCTCTCTGGAGACCTCACACGACCGTGTGAATCTACACGGCCGAGGTCTGTTCTGTCTTTGGAATGTGGCACGGCCGTGTGCTGCTTTGCCTTTGGAATGTTCACACAACCGTGTAAATCAATATGATCATGATTGGATTGTTGCACGGCCGTGTGAACTCACACGACCGGGGCTTGATTTGGCACGGGCAAGACCACACGGCCGTGTGGTTTCACATGACCTGAGCTGAATTTTCACAAGTTGCTCCAATGTGCGTCTTTTGCTCCGTTTTCACTCTAAATCGTGTTCTATCAATCAAAACAAGCAAAAGCATATTTCCGAACAGAATATAATGGAAGTACGATATTATAATGAAATAGGATGCAATAAACATAGACTATGCTAATGAAATACAAGTAAATGTGCGTCAAAACATGCATAAAAGTGTATATAATTTATGCACATCACTTATAAAAAAACATGAAAGCCTACATTGAATTCTAGAGATGCAGCAATTAGTATAACTCTTTTATTGATTTTGTCAATAGTCTTTTCCGAATAGTCTACTGCTTCTGCTTCTCTTTGCACTCTCTCACGACCAGTGAGCTTCCTTTCACCAACCTCATCCCACCATACAAGTGATCAACAATTTTTCCACAAAAGAGTTCAAATGGAGCCATCTAAATGATAGAGTGATAACTGGTATTATAAGCAAACCCCAACTAAGTGCAATTGTGCACCCCAACAATGACCCAGGTCTAAGGCACAAGGTCTTAAAAAATCTTCGTGAATGTCCTATCTGACTGCCCATCTCAAAATCTAGAAGTAAATCATATAATATTCTAGTTTTGACAAGTTTTAATAATATAATGTTCTCCACCATAACTTTACAATGGTTCATTTCTTAATCCAAATGACTTGGTTCATTGCAATTGTATGATAATTTATTTCCTCGAAAAATATTTTAAATTATTTCCATGGAAAACATCTAAACTTATTTGTGCCTTCTAGTGCCTAGAATATCTGAATTTGTAAAATAGCTTAATTGATAAGGTTTGATTAGGAAATATTTCCTGTTTCAGGTCAAGGAATTTCATCCAGATTTGTCTAAGGACAAGAGACAAGCAGAAACATTGATAAAACGTGTTATAAAGGCATATGAGGTAATTCATAATTTTTGTTGTGTTCAAAATTACATCTTGAGATATTGTCTTCCAACTGATGATACAGAAAATAGAAAAATTGACAAGAAAATGTGTATCATTTTTTTCACTGTAAGAAAATACAGATCAATCTTCTTCCATTATTCTAAAAAATTCCATAAAAACATTTTCTGTAAATCACAGAAAGCTAGAATCAAAGAGTTAAAAGCTTATAGGAAAGAGAAGAGAAAACCATTTTCTATGAACATGAAGCTTTATAAATATATAACAGGAGGAACTTGCTGAGTACCTTTAGTTGACATGGGAAAAGGCTGAGACTAATTTTATATAAAGACAAAACTCTTAGAATTGGCATTTGTGCTTCTTGGTGTGCACTGCAGAACTTCAGAACAAGAGCAACCGAGCTAACAAGAAGTCAGAGAAGAAACTACGTCACAGCCGCAACTACGAAGATCAAGCAGGCAGCAGAAGCCAAATCCTAGGTATGCCAATGCAGCATTAACTCAAGAAGCATCTCAGAGTGTCGATTGCTATAACAGAACAAGTCCTACTAGTTGAACTTCTTTGTGAGAGCACGAGAAGAAGAAATGCAGGAAGCTTACCTATATATTGGCTTCTTAGCTAGCAGGTTTGGTGTCATCATGTGGAGGGAGAGAAGTTGAGTTTGCTGGCGTCACACAGGGAGGAGGATAACTCTGCTAGTGTTTCTAGGAAAGATAAAGTCTTTGCCACTTGGATTCCAATGGTGTCTCTTATCTTTGCATCAAGAGAATGAGTTCTTCATGTCGTGTTGGGCCTCTACTTCGCATCATGAGAAAGATTGAAATGATCAATATTTGGGTTAGGGGTAAAAGTATTTAGTTATATTCTATAGATCTTATATTATAATTTATATGACATAGTTAAATTATATATTAGCCAACAACTTTATATATAACATAGTTATGTATTTGCAACTCATTATATTGTTATTTAAGTTATATTCCTTAAGTCAAATATGGTAGTTAAGTTATATATTGGTTATTAAGGTTATATAAATCAAACTCATAGAATTGTGTTATAATTATATACCTTAAGTTATAAGTTATTTAGTTGTATTTTAAGTAATATTTATTATCTTATATTAGTTAGTATAAGTTACCTAACTTTTATATTAAGATTTGTTGTATCCTCTAAATTTGATTCTTTTTTGACGGGTCTCATCCCTATGTCTTTATAGAAAATCATGTGTCTGACACCGGGATGGATCCATACTCATATCGGGTACTTGTATGAGAGTTTGAGTAACATAGGGCAAAACTAATGAACAACACATTTAAATAGAGAAATTTATTACTAGCTATAGTGAGCATGCAATACAAATAAAAGGAGGAGAATACAGCCAAATAAATATGAAATTAATATGAATAATTTGGAATCTAAACAGTTGAATAATGATTTTCTTTTATTAGGCATACAACAGGATTTGATTCTTTAAACCTTCTTTATTGACACACTAGACCACCTAAAACCATATGATTAGTGATGAGTAGTAAACATTGAAGAGATTAAATCCATTGAGCTCTTGGTTATGTTGCAATTATTCAGCAGTTAATGTTAACGAACAGTCTTTTTCTTTTATTCAACTCAATTATTTCCCAATTCATCTTAGATATTTTTCCAATTCACTATGATATTATGCCATCTTAGCACTTGCCATATATGCATATATGGCATTTCTCTTTTATGTTTCCTTCATTATTATTGTATTACCATCCATATAAAATATGATTTTATCATGCATGACTTTCCCTCCCTTCCAGTATCGGCTGCAAGTCTGTATCTTCGCGGATTCCCATCCCTCTCTTTTGCTCCATCATTTGATTGTTATAATTCTAGAACCTCTGTGTTTCTTGTTCTTAGACTATGCAATTTGTGTATCTGTTCATTCCTTCCTTTAGGCCTACAGAAGGACGGCTGCAAGCTTAGTATCAAAAGTTTGGGAATAATATATCGACTAAGCATTTAAAGAAATAATAGTTATCAACTATTTAAAGTTTGGGAATATTACATCCTCCCCTCATAATTAATATTTGGTTCCCAAATTTTAGTTACTTGATGAAAAGAGGGTAGTGATATGGCATATCATCCTCTTGCTCCCACATGGCTTCGATATTTGAGTGATGCTGCCATTTCATTCTCACCAATCTAATGATCTTATTCCTCAGTTGATGCTCCTTACAATCTAGGATGACAATCCAATGGTTTTCATAATGACATGCTCTCCAATACATGAGATTAAGAATATACTTCTGCAGTATTGACATGTGAAAGACATCATGAACACTGCCAAAACGGGAGTTAGAGCCAACTTGTATGCCATTGCACCAATTGACTCTTAAAATCTAAAAAAGCCCCATATACCTAGAGGCTAATTCTACTGATACCAAATTGCTTCATCCCTTTCAGAGGCAAAACACATGGAAACACATGGTCACCCACAACGAACTCTAACTCACGACATGTAAGGTCTACATAACTCTTCTGTCAGTTTGGGTAGTCAATTAATCAACCAAACCAATTCTATGTCTATCTACACTAACTAAGACCCCAATAGGCATGTTCTCTTGCTTCTTCTCAAAGATTTGGAGACCTACTGGCTTGCCTATACAATGCATCGAACAGTGTTATCCAAATAGAAACATGAAACTGTTAGTGTAAACAAACTCCATGTGTTAGTGTAAACAAACTCCATGAGATGAAGATGGTTTCCTAAGTGCCGCAAAAATTAAGAATACACACTTACATTATGTTCTCCAGTGTTTGAATTGTTCTCTCTGACTGCCTATCAGGATGAGGGTGAAAAGGAGTTTTAAATCTCAGCTCTTTCACCATGGCTCCCTGAAGGCTTCCAAAACCTTAAAGTGATCAATGGATCTCAATTTGAAACCACTCTCAGTAGCACCCAATGCAATGCAGTTTAATAATCTCCTTGCAATATAATCTAGCTAGGTGGTGTAAGGAAATTGTCTTCCAAATAGGTATATTGCACGCTGCCTTGATCAACCAAACCACTATCACCCAGATCGAATCTCACCCCTTTTGGAACTTTAGAAGAAGGCCTTTGACAAAATCCATCATGACATTCTCCCACTTCCACTCCTGTATTGGTAACCTTTATAACAAAGTAATTGAATCCAGTGCTCTTTGTTGATCTTTTGACATATCAAACGCCTAACTACAAACTCTACAATATCACACTTCATTCCTTACCGCCATTAGAGCTTTTTAAGATCCCAGTACATCTTGTAGTGCTAGCTGGGTGGACTGTCAATCTTGACTTGTGGGCCTCCTCCAATAATCTCTCCTTAACCTCATGAGCTTTCAAAACACACATTTTGCCTTGGAATCAACTTTGAATCTCTTCCTTGAGAGAAACTCGGTTTTCCCTCATGATCTAACTCCATGTAAACTATTAGCAAGAAGGTTATTTGATTGACAACTCTAAATTTGATCTACCAAAGGAGACTTTCTATCAAGCTAGCCAAGATTCCCTTCTGCATTTGCGTAATCTTGACCAAATTCAACTCAGAAAACTATCTAACTACATATGTCACCACTGCACATAATTGAGCCTCTGAACTTCCTAGTAGGAGCTTCTGCAACCATATTTGCTTTCCCTAGATGATAACTAATGACATGATCATAGTCACCAAATTAAGGCAAAGAAGATGACCCATCCTAGATCGTGAATTGGGAGTTTTACTCATGCTCTTTAAGCTAGCAAGATAAATGAGCTACTACTTTATCGTGCTGCATCAAGACTATGCCTAAACTCTTAATGGACGTGTTGGTGAAAAGGGTCAACCCATCACTCCTTGATGGCGCTACTAAGACTTGAGCACTCATCAGTCTCTTTAGTGCTTGGAAACAATTTTTCATGCCTCATTCCATATAAAGTTTACTCCTTTCCTAGTTAAACGAATCAATGGCATGACAATCTTCAAGAAGCTCTCCATAAACCACATGTAACCTGCTAGGCCTAGAAAACTTTTGACTTTTGGTTGCTCCCACCTAGTGAGAATGTCCACCTTATGAGGATCTACGGAAATTCCATCCCTGGACACTAAGTGCCCCAAAAAGCTCACTTGAGCGAGACATAAACCACACTTAGAGAACTTGGTGTACAACTTTTCCTTCCACAAGGTCCCCAAAGCTAAATCTGAGATAACACTTATGCTCTACCTCTGATTTGGAATAGACCAAAATATCATCAATGAATATAATTACAAACCAATCCAAGAAATTCAAGAACACAATTCATTAGGTCCATTAAAACTGCATGGCATTTGTGAATACAATGGCATCACCAAAAACTTGTATTATAATGTGATTCAATCTATTCTTCCATATAACAATTTATAGTGTATTTATAATCTAATAGATGTCCACTAACTGATTTTATATTGATGATTGCAGATATTGTCAAAAAAACACCAAGATGAGCCTTACTTAAGGTAGAGCTGAGTTCCAAATTACCAAGTTTATCTACATGCAACTCCTGTTAGAAAATTTAGTGTTAACATGTCAGAATGGCTTTATTTGTCTCTTAATTAGTTTATGATATATAACTAGACTGTTTGATCTGCTAAACTTTTTGATACATGGTTATTTCTGATTTCTACTTCTATCCTTATTCATATCTTCTTATTGTTGATAAAAGGAAAAAAAAAATCTTATATACTTATTGGATATGCCTTTTGAAAGAAAAGGGCACATAATTACCTCTTATTTATTAATTTCAGTTATGCTAGATTCAGTATTCATTCAATTGAGCGGACAAGACTTGTTGCCTATTTCTTCAAACATCATTTGCAAGCATGCTATAGTATGTATTCAACAGCTTAGTCAATGTTGTAACGGAATTAGAGTTCCATTCTCTTTCCTATGTTGGTTTGCAGGAACTGCACAAGTAATAAACGATGAATTCTTTCTACAAGACCTGAATATCCCTACAACTAAAAGTTTCATTCAAAAGAGACTAACTCAAAATATCAGAATAAGTATATAATATAGATATTATTAATTAAATGCATAACTAGGCAAGACTGGGATTGAATACGCTTCTATCTAAATTGGTATTCTATATTCATTGTGTAGCATAACACTGGCACAACTGTTTTGTCAGGATTTATTAGGAAAAGAATAACCATCTATTCCTGTGAACTAGATGTTTTAATGATATCCAAGTAATGTTGCATGAATGTAAATTAACTATCAGATCATTATTCCTGAAATCTGATAGTCGCAATAACTTGCTAATATAACATAGTATCTTAGCTTCCTTGTCAAGAGAGAATAAATATGGCAATATTTTGAGGTTGGTTCTTTCATTGAAAATTTCCTGTAGGCCAGGAACTGATCCCTTTGAAGAACCAGAATGTGAAGCTTATGATCTTTTCATAAACGAGTTTCAATGCTTTGGTAAAGGTATCTTTTTGATAATTGTTTCTTGAGGTAAATAACTAATTATGATAATTCTTTAATTCTTGTGACATAGTTAGGGTTTTTAATGTTACTTTTTTACCAATTCAGTTATTTAACTTTTGTTATCTAATTTTTAAATTTTAAAAGAGTTGTTTAGATTTGTTAGAGATTTAGAATAATCAAGTCGTCTTTTTACAAAGACTTTAAGTTATTTTCTTGGTCTATAAAAGGGGTTAGATTCCTTGTATTCATTCATGTTTCAGTTTAATAAATTTTTCCTCTTTGTTCATTGAGAGTTTATATCTGGTAGCACGATTTGGTCTTGCTACATCAAATAGTATTATAGAGAAATTCCTATTTTGATTTCCCCTTTGCTCCCTTACTCATGCACAACAACCTCTAATTCCCCAAGCCATCGTTCCCCACATCTAAATAATTAAGATATGGTATTTTGCTAATTTGTGAAATTACATATTAGATCTTAGTTGAAAGATAAAGATACAACACCTAGATTTTAAGATTTTTTTAAGGAAGATATCATCATATGGACACTGGCACAACGTACTTTGGTAAGAGAATAGGTTTGCATTACCCTGGTAAAAATCCTTCCTCATTGAAAATTACTTCCATTTAATTTTGTTGGTTATCAATTTTCTACATAACTTCATTCATGGTGAATAAACTCCGCCATGGTCGATCCCAAGCCTGGATAAAGGAAGATAGTTGTGTAAGGTATATTGAAATAATTAAAGATATGTATGGGGATGTAATGACAAGAGTGAAGACTTCAAGTGGATCAACTGAAGTGTTTTCTATGAAGATAGGGCTATCAACTCTAAGACCATATCTTTTTATACTAGCCATGGATGAACTAAGTGGACACATCTAAAGCATGTTATTATGGTACATGTTGTTTGTAGGGGACATTATTTTGGTCAATGAGACACTTTAGTAAAAGGTTTTATGTTTAGTAGAGTAAAGACATAATATATGGAGATGAGAGATTTAAGTATATAGGATTGTTTTTGCAAAATGATGGAGGGGTTGATAGAGATAATTTACATAGGATACTAGCAGGATAGTTGAAATGAAAGAGAGCATTAGGCATTCTTAAAGGGAAGTTTTCAAAAAATGATGGTTATACTTGCTATGTTATATAATGTTGAATGCTAGGTTATGAATTGAACACACGAGCAGAAGATAAAAGTCGTAGAAATAAGGATGTTAAGGTGGATGTGCGAACATACGAGGATGAACATAATAAAAAATGAGAACATTAGAGAGAAAATCAGGGATGTACCTATTGAGGAAAAATTCTGAGAGACACGTTTAAGATGTTATGAACATATAGCTAGGTAACCAATAAATGCTCCAATTAGGTAATATAAGACCATGATAAATATGAACATTAATCGAGGAAGAGGAGGATCAAAGAAGACTTGATTAACAATGATAAAATAGGATAAAATTTATTTAAAATATAAATGAGGATGTAGTAGAGGACTGAACCCAATGGTGTAAAAGGATCCATGTAGCCGACCTTACTTAGTGGTATAAAGGCTTGGTTGTTGCATCAATTTTCTACATTTAACTAGTTTTCTCATAAATCCTACTTTGTTTAGTTTTCATTTGCTTGTCATACTGTCATAGTGTAAGTTATTATCATTATAGTGCTTCATTAGTACCCTTAGATTACTTAATTTGCATATTTTATAAATTTCATTACTTAACTTGCTTCGTGCCGCGTCATCTTCCCTAGCTTCTGAACTCCCTTAAATTATTTAATAAATTTCCTTGTATTTTTCCGGATAAATGACATTTTAGTTGAATATCCTATGTGCAGGATGTCCATATTCTTGTGTTAAGACAGCACCTGAGGCCTTTGCCTTCTGTGTTGAGAATGGTACAGCTCATGTAATTTCTCAAGGTCAGTCTTTATAGTCTCTGCCGCATTTTGCACATCCCAGAATTTGTATTTCCAGACCAAATAATTTTAGTTTATAGGCATCGAATTTATAGAATTACATGAAGTTACTATAGTTGGCATATGAACTTCGGACAACTAGCTTATTGGTGCCTCAATTTGGTTCAAAATATTCCCTACAAATTAAATTTTACAATTTGTATTACTAATTAGATTTAACAGTTGGTTAAGATCCTTGTAGCCAATCTCTAGTTGTGATAGACCTTGTGGTCAATGTTGCAGATGTTGTGTGATCTAGTACAAAAAATTGTACCACAGAAAAACTTTAACTCTCGACGCACTAAGAAGGAAAAATATTATTGAATTGAAGATCATTAGTATAAGAGATCTTAACCCCTTTTATAAACCGGCAATCAGAATAATTCTTTATAAAATAACGAGCTAGCTTACTTCTTAAATTTTATAACAAACTTTTCTAAAGCATGGGGAGTCTTGTGCAGAGCACTGGGATAGAGGTGACTTGTGAACTATTGCTTATGGAACAATTATGTGTGGAGACGATTAGTTTCAGGTTGGGATGCAAGAAAGTGGAAAGTTTTTTCGAGGGGTTCACCAAAGGGATTGAAAGGAGAAATTGAGCTTGCGCTGAGAATTAATTTCTTCACGAGAGGATGAATTGAACAAACTACCAGGATATTTGATTCTAATACCATTTGATGCAACGAAAATCTATATATAAAAAATATCATCTCATTGAACATGAAAAATATTATTAAACTGAAAGATCATTAGTACACAAGATCAAATTGTACAAAAAAAATCTTAACTCACTGAAGTGAAATTTTTTTTTTATTAATCATTACTATAAGGAATTCAACCTCTTTTATAAAATAATGACCTAACTTATCCTAAAAAACATATAAAAACTTTTTTAAACTCTTAAAATTAAATAAAAATATAAATATTTTTAAATCAAAAGTTTAAAATAAATCTTAAATTTATTTCCAAATCTCATACTTGCCATAACTAGTTCTGTTATCACTTCAACATTTGATACTATGTTTCCACCAAGAAAGAAACCAATAAAAACATTTGTGATATTAGTCACTTGAAATTGAACATCAGTAACTGATATAGATAAGTCACTGCAAATTTCTAACCTATATCACGTGGACTTGTGTGGTTGATACATGTAGATATCTGAAGCATCTGGTGCATTTGTTTCTTAAAATTTCGAACACAAGACCAATAGGGATGGGGTGTATTCACTCAGAGTATGATTGCCAAGTATCAAAATTGTTCATTCTTGATGGTCATATCTGGATACATGCAAAAGGAGACTTTTTAACTACTTATGTCTACTTGTTTTTTTTCATTCTCAGACCATGGCAATGACTACCTTGTCCAGCTCGCTGTTGGACAGTGCCCAAGGAGATGCATACACTATGTCACGCCTGCTCAACGGGCAGTCTTGGAGAATATACTCCAGAGGTTAATGAAATTTAATAGGAAAACTGTGATCCTCTTTTAACTTGTATAAGAAATTACTTAGCAATTACTTCTGGACTTTAGTTGACTATTTTGTTTCACATATTCTTGCAGTGCCTTGAACACCCCATTTGACTTAACTGAAACACTTCTACTTGATTCTTTAATCTCCAAGGCAAAGTTTGAGAACAACAGGTACCAGAAGCCCAAAAGAAAGCCAAAGATTTCGACAGAATATGTAGACTGGATCTGAATTGGAATTGCAAAACACTTCCACAATAGTGACTACATGAAGTACAACAAAATGTAAGGAAATTTGTGCTCACTTCTGCGAATGTGTATGTAGATGCAATTTCTTGTGCAGGTGCATTCTTATAATTTCTGATCTTGTTTTGTTAAATATATTAAATATACAATTGCAGGCAGAAATCATTACCTTTTCCTCGAATCTTATACTTACTCTTTCATCTAAATACACCAGAATAGGATCAATGCTTTTTCTTTACTGACAAGGTGTATAACTAGTAGTTTGCAGGGTTCACCATAGTAACTAATTTCTATTACCAGGAATATATTCCACGTAGAGGTTGTCACTGGGCAACCCACATGCCTTCTCAAGGTCAGCTCGAATTATTTGTTGGGTTTTGAGCTTTCATTATGATCTCAAATTAAATTTGAAGGTCAACTCATCATCTAACACTAAGTTCATCTTGAAAATAACTAGTTCCCATGGGGTACCTAGTAGATTAGAGAATGACAAATTTATTATAATAGGGTAGGGATAAATTTTCAACGGACGTACGCTATCAGGAGAAAACTCCTTCCACTCGTGGTCGGTTATAAATTGATCTCATGATTTATGTTCTTTCACATAATCTGAAAATAGACGATAAAAAGCATATAGAGTCAGCATAATCACCTACAAATCTACTATTCTCCGGCCTAATCATCTACAAATCTACTATCCTCCGGCCAACTGAATACCGGACATACATTCTAAAACTAGTACATTATCATTAAGGAAATCTGACTACCAATTTAGGAACCTCTTATAACATTCACAAAGACACGTTGATCGTACAGAATAGTGTTTATGTTTCTTGTTTGGAACTACCTTACATATTAACGGCAAAGCATAAAATACACTTGCCTAATTGTACAAAAATTTTCTTAAATAAAGGGTTTGAAGGCAAACCTGACTTGGTAGGGTAGGCAGTAGACACCATTCCATTTCATACTCAAATAATTTTAGGATAATTTTCTTATTTATCTAAGATTATTAATAAAAATTTTATTTGATTTAAATAAAAATCTTATTAATAAAAGTCATATGCATGTCAGTAAACAGGACATGCGATCTGGAATGAAAAAAATCTCGAAAAATAAAGTTTTTTTTTATTTCGAGATTAGTATATTTTTTTTCTAAAATTCTCTTGGATATTTATTTATTTATTTATTTTGATAAAAATACACCTAACATTTTACTAATGTCAATCCGCCCATACACCCCGGCTTTACGGTTAAATCAACTAGCGAAATCCTAGCAGAGGCGTTCAAACTCGCACGAAACCTACCGGCGTTCGAAGTCATCCAGCTCTTGGCCAAGTCTTAAAATTCGTCGCTAATATTAATGGTTAGCGACGAATTTGGTAGACTTCGTCGCTAACCTGTCTGCAAATATACCTGTTCCGGCGAACTTTGATTTATTAGCAATGTAATAAATCGACTAATTCTAACCTGTCTGCAAATATACCTGTTCCGGCGAATTTTGATTTATTAGCAATGTAATAAATCGACTAATTCGTAGCAAAGCAAGTAATATGTTAGCGACGAAATTAAGAAACTCGTCGTTAACTTAAATTATAGCAATGATACTATTTAAATCGTCGTTAAATATTTTACGGCGAAGTAATTTTATTTAGCGACGAATAATGTAACGTTGCTAAAATATTAGCGGCGAAATAATTAATTTCGTCGCGAATATAAGTTTACGACAACTTTATTACGACGATTTTAGCGACGAAACATTATTGTCTCAAATAATTTTTAACATGAAAAAAATAGTATTAGCGACGATAAATATCATCGCAAAATATCTATTTTCTTGTAGCGTGACTCGCGAAGATCGTGTCGCGGCCCGGTGGCGGTATGCTGTCAGACTAGATGTCGCGGCGATATGGTATGCAGGGGCGGGTGTGGAGTCTCTGGGTGGTGCAGAGCCTCGGCGGCATCTTCTGCATCTTTCTAGGGAAGATGGACACCTCCGTCGCCGTCTTCTGCATCTTTCTAGAGAAGATGGACAGCATCCTGGCCTCCGTCGCCGTCATGCTTCTCTTCTCCTTCTTTCTGCAGCCCGAGAACGAAGGGTACTGTAGAGGATTATTATGCGGCGGAGCGGAGTGAAGAGGAGAGGGAAAGGGGTTACCACTTGACCAGCATCAAGTTCACAGAGAACAACATTAGAGAAGGTGGTAGAAGGGAGACTTCGCCCACTGTTTCTCTGAATTAAACACCAGGCAATGCTTGAAAGGCTTTCTTCTTCCTTCTTGTAGATTTCATGGAAATCTAGTCGAGCTCACTTTTTCGAGCTCTTTAAGGCCAGGTTATTTGTTTGTTTGAAATTTTAATATTTTAAATTTTATTTAATTGATTAATGAGCTTATTTAAGCTTGCTTGTCCATTTTAAAAATTAGTTATAAGTACTGGTTTGATGAGAGCTGGTTTATTTATTTATATGCTTAATAAGACTTGTCATAGTTTGATTACTCAAAACCTTAGGATAAATATATTTTAATGATGATAATAACCTCAAGTAAAACCAAACAAATGACATTAAGGTGGCGTTTGGTTTAGGAGTTTAGGAATGAGGGAATAAATTCATTCCTAAACCTTATGTTTGGTTGATGGAAATGGAATTAAGTTTTTGGAATGAAATCCAAAACTTGGATATGGATGGAACCCACCATCTCCTTTGGATTTTGATTGAATGAGAATGAGAATTAAATTTTGGACGAAAATACCCTTAGTATATTTGTTCAATTTTTCTTTCATTTTATTCTCTCTCTCCTTGTTTTCTCTTATCATACTTTGTCTTTTCTCCGTGTTGGCTCTGGGACGGATTAACGGAGGCACTGGGGGCGAGCGTATTCGCCTTTTGCTACCATACTTTGTCTCTTCTCATTCTATCATCACACTTTATTTCTCAATGTACTTTCTTTCTTCTCATTCTCTCTCATCACACATTGTCTATCATTTTCTCTCTATATTATATTCTCTCTCATCACATAATCTCTCTCCTTAGTTTCTCTCTCTTCATTCTCTCATTTTTCTGGGGGTGAGCGTATTCACCTTTTGCCACCATACTATATCTCCACATTTTCTCTCATCACATTTTCTCTCTCTTTATTCTCTTCCATCACACACTCTCTCCTCATTTTCTCTCATCACATTTTCCTTCTTTTCATTTTTTCCTATCACACATTCTCTCTTATCACACATTCTCTCTTCTCAATCTCTCATTTTCTCTCATTATACTTTTTCTCTCTTCAATTTTTTCTCATCACTTTTTCTCTCTCATCACACTTTCTTTCTCATCATACTTTTTCTCTTCTCAATCTCTCATTTTCTCTCATTATACTTTCTCTCTCTTCATTTTTTTCTCATCACTTTTTCTCTCAGCACACTTTCTTTCTCATCATACTTTTTCTCTTCTCAATCTCTCTTATCACACGCTCTCTCCTCATATTCTCTCATCATATTTCCCTTCTCTTCATATTTTTCCATCATATTTTCTCTTTCATCATACTTTCTCTTTCATCATTCTTTCTCTTTCATAATATATTTCTCTAACATTCAATTTTCTCTCTTATATATTTTTTTCTCTTATTTTCCTCTAAGGGTAAAAAAAGGAAATTTAGGTTCATTCTGATTGAAAATATTCACCTAGCCAAACATATTTTTAGGAATGATACCCAAGCTCATACTCATTCTCATTCCACAATACTATGATACTCATTCCTATTCCGATTCCTAAAAGAACTAAATGCCACCTAAAAATTTATCACTAATTATAACAAAAGTGAACTGATAACATATCATATAGAGTTAACAAAACATATCAAACTTAATTAAATAAAACAATGGTGTACCAATGAAAAACAGTAGAGATAATAAAAATTACTAGCGTTTTGTGGAGCAAGGCAAAGTGCGTATGGAAGGAGTAAGGCGGAGCGCTGATGGAAGGTTAGGGCGAAGAGCATGTGGTGCTTGAGTGTGGCTAGGAAAATGAGTTTGGAAGTGTAAGATCTTGGTTGGTCACAATGATTTGAAGGACCAGGAGGAAGGAGAAGAATAGTATGACAGCGAGTTGTGAGGAGAAGAAAAAGATAGGTCTATAAATGAACCAAGTATTTGTGAACAAGCTTGGTGTTCGTCTTGGTAAGAGTTTGTTTATGTTCGTTCAATATACATAAGATTAATTAAACAAACAAGCTTGAACAGCTCGTTAAGCTAAACAAACAAGCTTGAACACATATGTGTTCAACTCATTAACGTTCGTGAACAATGTTCGTGAAAAATGTTCACGAACTATATTCATTAATAAAACTCTTTTCAATATGCTAAATAAATAATAAAATAAAATAAATAAATTTAAATTATCAAGCTTAATAACCAATTAAATAACTAAAAGTTTCAAATCATCAAACAAGCTTGAATTGAGAGCTTGATAACATCTAAACGAACCAATATCGAACCTTGAACCAAGCTCAAGCCAAGCTTGAACCAAGCTCAAGCCAAGCTTGAACCTGTTGGTGCGGTTAGCACTAACGGTTTAACTCAGGTTTTGATGAATGACAAATTAGGTTAAGTTAGGTTTGTTGTGATCTAACACTCTGACCGAGTGTGCAGACGAAGTCCAAGCGGGTCGACGGGCTGACCGGACGCTTGACGAGAAGTCCAGCTAGGTCGACGGGGCTGACTGGATAGCTGGCGAGAAGTCCAGCTAGGTCGACGGGCTGACCGGATAGCTGGCGAGAAGTCCAAGCGGGTCGACGGGCTGACCGGACGCTTGTCAAGAAGTCCAGACGGGTCGAAGGGCTGACCGGACGTCTGACAGGTAAGTGAGGTAAGTCATTGGAGGGGAGTGACTGCGAGGATGCGTTCCCAGGAAGGGAACATTAGGCGTCGATCCGGCTTAGATCCATTTCGGATATCTAAGTCGAGATCGTGACTAGATTCAGGTCTCGGAAAGACGGAATCTAAGTCATACTATGTTTTGCTAATTCATACTCAATTTGCTTATCTATAAAACTGTGCTAACAATATGTGTTGCAGGGTATATTTGTCTCGGACTAACCTTTTCTTGCAGGAGAAGGACTTTCTGGAGAAGAGGGGTCCGGGCGCCCGGAGGCGAATTTTATCCAAGCCGAGTCGTCGCCACGTGGAGTTCGCTGATTAGACTTGCCACGTCGTACCAGGGCGCCCGGAAGGGATCCAGGTGCCCGGAGCAGCATATAAAAGAAGCCCCAGGGGTGGAGCTTCAAGATCAACTCAGAACTCTTAGACTGCTTGCTCTGCTGCTCAGCGCTCCAACGACGCTAACGAAGCTCCGACAACGCACTCTTTTCCTTGTAGCTTTCCTTCTGTCGGTATAGCTTCGTTTTACTATTTATTAGCATTTCTTGTACTGCCTTTGTAATTATCATTTTGAATTGCTAGTAAATTGCCCAACGAAAGTACTCACGGAGTACGGGCCTTCGAGTAGGAGTCGTCACAGGCTCCGAACGAAGTAAAAACACCGTGTTCATTTGTCTATTGTTTTTAATTCCGCTGCGCTTAACTCCTTTCAACGCCGTTTTTGTTAATCGATATTCACCCCCCCTCTATCGACGTTTCACGATCCAACAAGTGGTATCAGAGCAGGTACCGCTCTGATTTGGTGCAACCACCAATCAAGCAAAGGGGGGTCGTTTTAAAGAAAAAAAAATTAGATATTGTTTGTCTTTTAAATAAAACCTTACGCCTTTTGTTTTTCTCTCCAAAACGGTTTTTGAAAATACATCGCCATCTTTTCACCATTGTTTAGTATTTAAAAAATATTACATTTTCAAAATTTTGAAATAATATTTTTTTAAATATTTTATTAATATTTTAATAATATTTTATTATTTTTTCCGAAAATAGTGAAATATTATTTTTTTTCAGCACTGCTAATCCAAGACCAAGTCTTGGAATTTTTTTTCTGTTTCTCTGTATGCAAGAATAATGACTCTTCAAGAAGGGTAACCCCAACCAACCTACCCGACAGGGTAATTAGGACTAGTTAAAGAGGGTTCAAGTTTAACTTGAAAAATGGTACTGGTGAAGTTTTGGATGATAGTATGTTAGGGAAGCTTAGTCTATGCATGTCTAGGAAGATATGACTTCGACCTGGTGCATTTGGCTAAGTGAAACTGACCGAAGCTACCTTTAATGAATCCTAACCAGTTAGACCAAGGTTTTGTACTAAGTCCAATGGATAGGACTATTTGGAAAACCTCAAAGGCATGGTTACTTTAATGATGTCCGAGTGACTCACTATAGCCCAGAAGTTTATCCAGAGAACGCCTATTTGTTGAACCCAAAACTAAACCTGAATCTAACACAAGTTAAAAACAAACCTTAAAGTTGAACTTAATTCATCTCACAAAATTATAGGATTCCCTGATTGACAACATAGATCGGGTGAGATGACTATTAAATTAAATTAAAATTAAATTAAAATTAAATTAAAATTAAATATTTTTTAACTTAAAAATCTATTTTAAAAATTAAACTTAAAATTTTTTTTAACTTAAAAATTTATTTTAAAAAATAAAATTAAAATTTTTTAACTTAAAAATCTATTTTAAAAATTAAAATTAATTTTTTTTAACTTAAAAATTTATTTTAAACTTAATTTTTTTTAACTTAAAAATTTATTTTAAAAATTAAACTTAATTTTTTTTAACCTAAAAATTATTTTAACTTAAAAATTTATAATTTTAACTTAAAAATTTATTTTAACCTAAAAATTATTTTAACTTAAAAATTTATTTTAACCTAAAAATTATTTTAACGTAATTATTTAAAAAAAAACTTTTAAAACTTATTTTAAAAATTCTTTTAAAAAATTATTTTTAAAAAAAAAAACCTTTTAAAAAATCATTTTAAAAATTCTTTTAAAAACTTTTAAAACTTATTTTAAAAATTATTTTAAACCTTTTAAAAAATCATTTTAAAAATTCTTTTAAAAATTATTTTCAAAAACTTTTAAAAAATCATTTTAAAAATTCTTTTAAAAATCATTTTAAAAATTCTTTTAAAAACTTTTAAAACTTATTTTAAAAAAATTATTTAAAAAAAAACCTTTTAAAATAAATCATTTTAAAAATTCTTTTAAAAATTATTTTCAAAAACTTTTAAAAATCATTTTAAAAATTCTTTTTAAAAACTTTTAAAACTTATTTTAAAAATTCTTTAAAAAAAAATTATTTTAAACTTTTAAAAATCATTTTAAAAATTATTTTAAAAAATTATTTAAAAAAAAACTTTTAAAAAAATTATTTTTTTTTAAAAAATAACTTTTAAAAATCATTTTAAAATTCTTTTAAAAAAATTATTTAAAAAAAATTAAAAAATCATTTTAAAAAATTCTTTTAAAACTTATTTTAAAAATTCTTGAAAAATTATTGTAAAAATTCTTTAAAAACTATTTTAAAAATTCTTTAAAAACTATTTTAAAATTCTTTTTTAAAAAAATTCATTTAATTTTTTTTTAAAAACTCTTTTAAAAAATTATTTTAAAAATCTTTTAAAAATTATTTTAAAAACTCATTTAAAAATTATTTTAAAAATTCATTTAAAAAATTATTTTAAAAATTATTTTAACATAAAAATTATTTTAACTTCAAAATTATTTTTTCTTATTTTAACTTAAAAAATATTTTTAAAATCATTTTAACTTAAAAATTATTTTAACTTAAAAATTATTTTTACTTAAAAATTATTTTAACTTAAAATTATTTTAATATAAAAATTATTTTAATATAAAAATTATTTTAATTAACTTAAAAATATTTTTAAAATTATTTTAACTTAAAAATTATTTTAAAAACTTTTAAAAATCAATTTTTTTTAAAAAAAACTATTTTAAAAATCGTTTTGAAACTATTTTAAAAATTATGTATCATTTTGAAAAAATTTTCTTATTTTTTTCACTATAATAAAATTATGTTATCTTAACAAAATAGTAATAATAATAAATTATTTCTATTGGTTATTTTCACTTTAAAAATTATTATTTTGACTTTAAACTCATTTTTAATCTTAAACATCATTTTAACCTTAAAATTATTTTTTAATTTAACTTAACTGAAAATTAAATCTTAAATTAAAACTTAGTTTTGAAATTACAATTAAATTTAAAAATTTTAACTTAAACTTAAACTTAAATTAACCACTAATATTAATTTAAATCTAAAATCAAAACTGAATCAAACATATGTTAATTGACATAAAACATATTATAAAAATCATTTTAAATTCCTTTTAAAATGTTGTTTTAGAAATCCCTTTAAAAAAAAAATAAATAAATAAAAATAATAATAATAATTATAATTAACACTTTCATTGACCAACTCAATCATGTAATATGAAATTTAAATTATTTCACTAAGTTTTAAATTATTAAATCAAGTAAAAACTAATCAATAAATTATTGATAATGCTTAACTGTTATTGAATTTATAAAATCTTATCTTATTTAACCTTAAACTAAAGTTAAGCGCCTGAATCTAAAATTAATTAATAATTGATTAATCAAATTCAAGGATACAGAGATAATAATATAAGTGTTACTAAATTAGACAAATGTGTTAGGGCTTTGAAATTTAACACAACCAAACCTTAGTATTAACTTAAGGGGGAAATATTAAATTAAGGGGAGTAACCAATTCAGGGGGAGGTTCAATTTTTTCTTTTTAAATCCCCTAGAAAAATTAATAAATTAAAGGAGTATCAAATTCAGGGGGAGATTTTTTTTAATCTCCTTAAGTGTTATTTTTTCTCTTTA
Source organism: Zingiber officinale (assembly GCF_018446385.1). NCBI lineage: Eukaryota > Viridiplantae > Streptophyta > Magnoliopsida > Zingiberales > Zingiberaceae > Zingiber > Zingiber officinale. The sequence goes on from NC_055988.1 coordinate 21,884,170, forward strand.
AAATCTCTTTAGAAAATTCTGCCCCAATTACTTTGAAAATCTTATATTAAAAATTCTTAGCAAATATTTTCAAAAGCTTTATTTTAGATATCAGGTTTAAGGGGAGGATTAAATCAACACTTAGCACCTAAATTATTTTCTCCACCTTAAACATAAAGTTTTTACAAACTTAGTCAGTATTGAAAAGTAGATTTTTCTTCAAACTTAGTTTTGAAATCCTTAATCTTGAAAACTTATCCTTATAAACCTATTCTTGAAAACTAGTTTCTATAAAACTAAATTCTTCAATTTGATTTTATAAACTGAGGTTTTGAAAATTGAATCCTTTGCAAACTCAGTCTTGAAAAGTAAATTTATTCAAACTCAGTTTTGAAACTTTGATTTTGAAAACACATGTTTGAAAAGTGTTTTTAAAGTTGAAACTTACTTTGAAAATTTGATCTTAAAATTATCTTTCTTAAGTTTTGTACTAAATACTAAGTTATGTTACTAAATTAGCTATTTTCAAAACATAGTTATTTTACAAAAGTTAAGAAACGAAAGCTAAATTACTTCCCCAAGTTAACCTAAATTTCCTACAGTTTTTTATGAATTCTGTATTGTTGAATGGTTAATTTGTCTTCCTTATTTGATGAATGCCAAAGGGGGAGGGATAGGTGGTTAAGTTAGAAAAATAAAATAAATTAAAAACTAACTTAAACCTCATACTAGAACAAAATGTTTAAACTCTTTTTCGCATATTTTTTACTAACTTAAGCAGGTTGTCATTCCATCAAAAAGGGGGAGATTGCTGGTGCGGTTAGCACTAACGGTTTAACTCAGGTTTTGATGAATGAAAAATCAGGTTAAGTTAGGTTTGTTGTGATCTAACACTCTGATCGAGTGTGCAGACGAAGTCCAAGCGGGTCGACGGGCTGACCGGACGCTTGGCGAGAAGTCCAGCTAGGTCGACGGGCTGACTGGATAGCTGGCGAGAAGTCCAGCTAGGTCGACGGGCTGACCGGATAGCTGGCGAGAAGTCCAAGCGGGTCGACGGGTGACCGGACGCTTGGCAAGAAGTCCAGACGGGTCGAAGGGCTGACCGGACGTCTGGCAGGTAAGTGAGGTAAGTCACTGGAGTGGAGTGACTACGAGGACGCGTTCCCGGGAAGGGAACATTAGGCGTCGATCCGGCTTAGATCCATTTCGGATATCTAAGTCGAGATCGTGACTAGATTCCGGTCTTGGAAAAACGGAATCTAAGTCATACTCTGTTTTGCTAATTCATACTCAATTTGCTTATCTATAAAACTGTGCTAACAATCTGTGTTGCAGGGTATATTTGCCTCGGATTAACCTTTTCTTGCAGGAGAAGGACTTTCTGGAGAAGAGGGGTTCGGGCGCCCGGAGGCGAATTTTATCCAAGTCGAGTCGTCGCCACGTGGAGTTCGCTGATTAGACTTGCCACATCGCACCAGGGCGCCCGGAAGGGATCCAGGCGCCCGGAGCAGCATATAAAAGAAGCCCCAGGGGTGGAGCTTCAAAATCAACTCAGAACTCTTAGACTGCTTACTCTGCTGCTCAGCGCTCCAATGACGCTAACGAAGCTCCGACAACGCGCTCTTTTCCTTGTAGCTTTCCTTCTGTCGGTATAGCTTTGTTTTACTGTTTATTAACATTTCTTGTACTGCCTTTGTAATTATCATTTCGAATTGCTAGTAAATTGCCTAACGAAAGTACTCACGGAGTACGGGTCTTCGAGTAGGAGTCGTCACAGGCTCCGAACGAAGTAAAAACACCGTGTTCATTTGTCTATTGTTTTTAATTCAGCTGCGCTTAACTCCTTTCAACGCCGTTTTTGTTAATCGATATTCACCCCCCTCTATCGACGTTTCATGATCCAACAGAACCAAGCTCAAGCCAAGCTCGAACCAAGTTCAAGCCAAACTCAAGCCAAGCTTGAATTGAGAGTTTGATAATATCTAAACGAACCAAGCTCAATCCAAGCTTGAATTGAGAGTTTGATAATATCTAAACGAACCAAGCTCAAGCCAAGCTTCAAACAAGCTCAAGCTCATAAAAAATAAACCAAGCCAAGATTGAACACTCATTTCAAAAGCTTGGTTCATTTTAAGCTCGACTCGGCTTGGTTACCTTATCAAACAAGCTTAAACATCTTAAAGTTCGGCTCGGCTCGTTTATAGCCCTAGAAAAAGAAAGAAGTATAAACAAGAAGAAAAATAAATAGAGAAGGAAGAAGTGGAAGGAAATTTAAAAATAGGATTAGATTTTTTTTTTCGCTAGAAGTTTAAGAGGCGAGGGCCGAGAATAGCATGCAGGGTTGCACATTGGCATTGCCACATTGGGACGTTACAATGTTGCCACATTAGAAAGAAGACTTTGGAAATTGGTTATTGATCTTGTCTGAGAGCTTGCAAGATGAAGCACTGGCGACGGTGAGTGGTGGCTAATAGTGATTCTGATGTCAATGAACGGGGAAGGGTCCGAGAAAACCACAGCGGACCTCCCAACCAGTAAAATGCAGAACAATAGACCCGAGAAAACCAAAGCGGATCTATGAATAATACCTTGCAATAAAGAATTCCAGTGAAGTGGCTCCGTGGATCAACCAAAACTCGACAATCCAATGGATGAGATGATCTCGTCCTCCTTCACACGATGAGACCAACTGACAAAGCGTTAGTGACCTAAGACTAGGGTGGGAATCCCTGGCTAGGCCCTCCGATGCTCAAGTTAGTCTTCGGTGAGAAGAAGAAGCAGTACGAGAATTAGGGTTTAATTTGGATGCAGTGCGTATGTTTGCGTACCTTGCCAGTGGAGAGAATTCCCCTTTTTATTCCACCTCATCTAACCTCCACAATCATGAGGTGGACCCCGGTTTGTTAAAGTTTGTTAAGAGATGACGTAAGCCAGAACTGTAATAATAGTTTAAGGAATCTTTTTCTTACCCAAGATGTACCTTCTTTGTCGTTTAGCATACCTGTGGAGACTTCTAGAAGCTATTTGCCACCAAATTAATTAAGTTGTCATATAATTACATATTATTATGGTTCAACTGTTACATGTATTTGGTTAGTCACATAAGCTCATTTTGCATATATGAGGAATATCTTCTGTCGGTACTAGTCTCAGTCAGTATTCTATACTTGATCGGTTATTTATACTCGACTAGGATTTCATTATAAATATGCCAGAAACCATGTAAGGTTGAAGACCCTTATGTTCGATCTACTTCTCATACTCGGCCTGTCTATTGAGCCTGAACGGTCATACCTTGCCGACCGAGATTAATCGGTCAAGCGTATATAGGTCTTCAAGACAACTTAACGCTAAGTGCTTCTACTTTCGATCAATTTCTCACACTCGACCGATTTTCGCCTATCGAACTCATATGCTCGGCCGGTCCATTGAGCGCGACCGACCCAACCTTACTGACCAAGACCAACCAGTTGGGTTTATAGAAATAGTATTACCCGATAGCCCTTCCTTTAATCGGCCGTATGTTAAGGATCATGTGAGACTAAATGCCTCTATATTCGACCGGTCTACGGAGCCCGACCATCCTTTGCCTGCCGAACTTATAGACTTCATCGGTCTATTCATTCATATGACCTTTGCTTCTTGTACGCAAGGTTAAGAACTTCCGCGCCCGACCGACTCTCTATGCTCGGCCGGTTATATATGCCCGATCGAGTACCCGTGCTCGATAGATCTTTACTTACTAACCTCTTATGTTCAAATGACATTGCCAAACTCCGGACCGCCTAAGGTTAAACTTTCTTTACGCCGGGTCGATCCTTTATATTTGACCGACCATACATACTCGATCGGTCTTTTATATTCGGCCGGTCTTCGTCTGCCAGTCCTATATGCTCGGTCGGTTTATTACGTTCAACCGATCTTTGTTTACCATACATGTAGCAACCCCATTATCGGGTCATACCTTTTCCGGGCGGCCTCTCATCTTGCCTTTCTCAGCCTTCCTTGTCTTAGTTATCCCCTTTCCTTCTCCTGCAAAAAGTTCCACTTATCATAACCCATATCACTAGCCTCTCCTTCAAGTCTAGTCGAAGGAGGTGTAGCCGACTAACTAGACCTAAGTCTATTTCTGACCTCTTGCTACCTTCTACGGCAACTCTGCAATAACTTTTATAATGATCTTGTGACATCTTTTACAGTGATCATGTGACTTCTTTTACAGTGATCCATGACCTCTCCTACAGTGACTCCGTGACTCCTTTTGGCATGTTAAATAGAGCTATGTTCTTGCTTACCTATCCATCCTCATTCCTCTTTGCTCTATTTTACTCCATAGACTTGTTGAGACTCATGGCCTCAGACCCTTCCCTCTGGGATCAATTGCTGCGAGAGAAAGGGAAAACTTTGGCTGAGGTGACACAGGCTCTGGAATGGTATCATTCCTCGCATAGAGAATCGGAGGTGCTACCGTCGGCAACCCCATCCCAAGTTCGGTCCAAAACTTTTTCGACGGACAAAGCTTATCAGGATCTAGACCGCAAGACTAAAGAGTTAAATGATTTGAAGGCTCGCCATGCTTCAGAGGTAGCTGCGCTAACCAGGAAGGCTCATATAGATAGTTTGCTAATATCACAACAACGATAAGAGTTAGATCGGCTGCAAGCTAAGGTGGATATTCTGCAAGCTGAGTTGGATCAAATTAGGCTAGGGGTGGACCCTTCAGTCACATATTTGAAAGGGTAAGCTGCATAATCGTCTGGAGAATAGGGCAACTTTCTCTTATGTGCCCAAGCTGTCATTCTACTTTCCATCATCCCACAATCTGATGTCTATAGATGGAAAGTATCGGGTAAAATATTCCCCTTTCCTCTATTTGATCAGGAACAGTTCGAGTGGGGTTGATATAATTGTGGCAACCCCATAGCTATGTTTGTAAAATTATTGGTGATAATGTTAAGGTTTGATGTTTTGAGAAGGACATGTAATGTAATGTGTTTGGTCATACCTAGAATGAGAAAATGGGCAATTCCTTGTATGTGATTAAATGAACCTTTGAGGTCCGTCCTGTCTACAAGACCAGGCGGGCTTAGGAATTATTCAAATATCTTAACTTTTTTCCACCCTATAATTTAATATTGATCCCTTCTATTTATTACACTTAGGAAACCAGACACCTTTTTGACATCTTTTGCTCATCGATTGGTCTTTCAACGGTAAGAGAACATTAGTAGTGTGTGATACGACAGCGCTGGTATGAGTATGATTTGGCCCGTTGTGTCTATTATAAATGCTTACTTGCGGCTTCTTGACACGTGTTTGCTAATTTCTCTTTCCTGACGTAATAAATCGCACGCTCTTGTGGTAGCATCCTGTCTCGTCTTTTCTTTGCTAGATCCACGGTTCCTCTTATAGGTGATCCTTACATCCAACGGTGCTTCTTATCACTTAATATTTTCACAAAACCCTAAACCCTTCACTTCTTTGTCTTCTTCCTTATGCTCTTTGCCGATATTACTGTCTGGATTTTGCACATTCTCAACTGACCTCCTTTCCTTTCCTGTCTTTCCGTGTTGTTCCTTCTTCTTCAAACCTCAGTAAGTTGTTTTTCTTGCATTCTTGCATTGTTCTATGACTGAAGAGTCCTTCTCGGCTTGGTATGCTCATACCCGTTCTGTTTTTTGCAAATCTGATAGGTCTGCTCTTCGTTCTTTATATGATATCCCCAAAACCTATCGCATTATCATTCCTGACTCTGATGCTCGCCCCCATCGTCCTCCTAAGAATTGTATCACTTTTTTCAAAGATCAACTAGTGGCGGGCTTGCGTTTTCCTATTCCCCCTTTTTTGGTAGAAATTAGCCAATATTTTGACATTCCCCTACAATAATTCACCCCCAATGCTTTTCGCTATCTTTGTGGTTTGTACATGCTCTTCCGTATTCACGACATCTCTACAACCCCCCAAAATTTCTTCATGTTTTGATACCCAAAGAAATCAGATCTTGGTGTCTTCCTTTCCAATCAAGACCTAATATGTGTTAGAGTGTATACTAAAAGCCTAGCTTTTTGTAAATATTTATTTTGAAATAAAGAATCACATTGGTCAAATGTCTACATTTATATGCTAAGTGTCGTTGTTCAATTAATTTATATTGTAGATAACATGATGTGTGGTGTCACATATAGAAGATCATGTTATCAGTTCCTTATAAGTTATAAATAGTAGCTCATGACTAAGATGGAAAGGAACAAACCATTGGAATAGTCATAGTGTAATTTGGTATTAGTTTATCTTGACTATAAAATTACACTAGTACACTCTGAGTGTATTGAGCAGGACCATTTGAGGTAGTTTCTTTTTATACTGACTGTATAAAAGAACAAGACCTCTGTTATTATGGAAGTGTGTGCTCTTAATCCCGATATAATAACAAGCACATATATTTAGTATTTATTTCTTTAATTTATCAGTGGGTGAGATTTAGTTCAATAAATCAATAGGCCCGATAAGTTGGGAAATAATATTATTTATAATGTGTGTTGTTGATTATAGAAGGAAACTGTGTCCTAGCAATCTAGGTTGATGATATCCCCAAGAGGAGCTCATAAGGATTGTCATGTAAACCCTGCAGGTGGATTTAGTCCGACATGACAATAAGGTTGAGTAGTACTACTCTTGGAGTTAGATATTAATTAAGTGAGTTATCAGTAACTCATTTTATTAGTGGACATTCAATATCTTAAATACAGGGAGATTAATACATTCATGATAAGAAGGAGCTCATATAGTAATATGGGATTGGTGCGGTAGTTCAATAATAACTTTTTAGTGGTATGAGTTATTATTGATGAACTCGAGTTGGGTGTTTGGGGCGAACACGGGAAGCTCAAGTTCATCGGGAGACCAAAACCAATTCCTCCTCTCGGTCTCTGTCGTAGCCTCTTATTTATAAAGTCTTGTATACACCCAAACCCAACTTCTTACCCACCTTAAGGTGGCTGACCAAGCCTAGCTTGGACCCCAAGCTAGGGTCGGCCAAACCAAGGTTAGATGGGTTCAAGTAGTGGCTGACCCTAGCTTGGAGCCCAAGTAGGTGGTCGGCCACAATAAAAATAAAAGGGAGTTTATTTTAAAAATCTTTCCTTATGTGGAAGCCATGATTTTAAAAGAGAGTTTTAAAAATTAAATCTTTCCTTTTATAGTTTCTACAAAGGATTAAGAGAAAAGTTTGATATCTTTCCTTATTTGTAGTTAAAAGGAAGATTTTAATTTTTAGAGAAAACTTTCCTTAATTGTAATCATCCACATGTTTTAAAAGAAAATTTTAATTTATAAAATTTTCCTTTTATAACCAACCATGAAGGGAATTTAAAAGAGAAATTTTTATTTTAAAAAGTTTTAGAAACAAATAAGGAAGTTTTAATTTTGTGTTTAAAACTTTTCTTGTTTGAGATCAATGAGGTGGCCGACTATTAAAAGTTTAAAAGGAAGTTTTTAATTAAATTTTCCTTTTTAGTCATTAGCAAGGAAAATAAGGAAGTTTTAATTATGTTTAAAACTTTCCTTATTTGCCAAGACCAAGGAATATAAAAGAGAGGGTAGAGGTGTCTCACCTCATAACATACATCTATTATTCCTCTCCTCTCTTTTCCTTGGTGGTGGCCGACCCTCTTCAATTAGTCATCCTCTTCTTTTCTTCCTTGGAGGCCGGCGGCATCACATCTCTTGGAGCTTTTGGTGGCCGGATCTTATTTGAGGAAGAAGGAGAGAAAGGAGACTTTGTTTCCTAGCATCCCTTGGAGCTTGGTGGTGGTGGCCGAAACTTGGAAGGAAGAAGAAAGGCTTGGGTGGTTTCTCATCTCGGTAGATCGTCACCCACACGACGTCCGAGATAAGAAGAGGGATGCGACAGAAGATCGTGAGGTCTATAAGCTACAAAGAAAGGTATAACTAGTTGTCTTGTTCCGCATCATACTAGTTTTCTTTGTATGGATTTTGAAATACCAAACACAAGCGTTAACGATTCTAGGTTTCAGATTTATGATTCGATTTTGTGTTTCTTTTGTTTTTCGATCTTGTGTTTCGATTGTTCTTAATGGTTAAACCTAGGGTTGTTGTAAGGAGATTAAATATTGAATTTTGTTGAAAGGCTTTGTTTAGGAAGTGGTGGATGATCCCATACTCAAGAAGGCCTAGTGCCTCGCTATGTTTAACCTGGAAGCCGATGTCTAAAATAAATATTTAATTGAATTTGTAACATGGGTGGATTTGGATTAATAATGTTAAGCATCGTTTGCGATCCAAGTCTAAACCTCTAAGAACAGATAAGTTGAATTTGGAATCAATAATGTTAAGTTCTGTTTGCGATTTCAAATTTAATTTCTAAAGAACACAATAGGTTGTTAGGAATGGTTCGGGACTTGTACAAAATTTTTGTATAGGGGAACCGGTACGATATTCCGAGTAGCAACCAACAAGATGACCTTTTTTGAGGAGATGCCTTCTTTCATTAAGGGATGGAAATCTCGCTTCTTTTTTTGTGGAGTTTCCGAAGCCTGTCCCTTGGTCTTCTTCCTGGAAATCTTCTCTACCTGCTCTTCCCGGCATAAAAGAATTACATAAACACCCTTATTTTATTACTTACTCCAAGAAGCTATCAGGTTTTCATTTATTCATTCATAAATGGATTCACCATGATTTCCTCTATCTCTTCGGCTCAAGTCCTGTCAAGATAGAGCTTCACGGCTCTCTTGGTAAGTCCTTATTCATCTATCCCAATCCTTTTTTACTAACTAAGATATTTTTTATTTTGTGTAGTGGACGCTCTGTATGCGGCTGCGATTGACGATCAATTGTGCTTGTCGGAGGAATTAATTGCTGCTAAGGAGCAAGAGCTCCTAGCTGCATTGGGCCAGCCCTCCTCATCAGCAGCTCCCCCTGACACAGAGGGCGCTTCTGGCTCTCAAAATATAGCTTTAGAAAGAGCTTCCACTGACCTTCCTCCCGTTGATGAGCCTACTTCTTTGCCGACTTTGGAACAATCCCCTGAAGCAACCTCCGCCAAGAAAAAACGTAAACTGACCCTTGCTCCATCTCCAAAATAGAAATCTGCTTCAGATTCTGGAGACCTTCCCCCTTCGGATGCTGCTCCTTCTTCTCCTGATCTTCCTCTCTCGGCTCTTTACTCTTCCCTTGTTCCTTCTTCGTCTGCCACCCCAACTATCCCTAGTGGTAGCTCTTCACCTCCCTTTTTTATGAACTTTCCTGAACAGATGACCTTACCTCCTCACAACGTGCCCCACGTTATCTACTGTCTCCCTTCGCTTCAAACTTCTTTGTCTTCTATTTCTTCCATTACAGCTACCCAACCCATACTCTTGGGAGGGTCTTTCACCACAGTTAGGGAGGAGGTACGCCGAGTATTCGAAGGCATTGACTACTCCAAAATGGCTGATAAATTCTCTCTGGAGGAGACGAAGGTACCTTCATTTTCCTCTATAATTCTATTTCATTACACCTCGTCTTAATGCTCTTTATTTTACAGCAAGGGATATATAACATGAGTATAACCCATTTGCTGCATACCCTAATTCAAGAGAATAAAACTCTGAAGAAACATGTTTCTGAGCTATCTCCTGATCAAGTGGACAAAAAACTAAAGGGTTTGTCTACTCAATTGGAAAAAACTATCCAGTTGCTCAAGACGGAGACTGAGCAATCACAATAATATAAAGCTGACATAGAATGCCTCCAATCCCAACTACAATCAGCCAATGCTCGTGGTACTGAACTATTCTCCAAATTAGAAGAACAGACATCTGAAGTTACTCGACTATCTTCCTAGTTGCAGTAACTAAAAGATGCACATGCTATGGAATTAACCAATCAACTATCTGCTTTGAATCTCAAAGAGACTGCTTTAAAGGCTGCCCAGGAGGAATTAGCAAACTACAAGGCCAACGAAGACACCCGCTTTGAAGAGCGCAGAAAGGCCTACCTCAAATCCTCTAATTTCGTCGTTTCGATCTCCAACTTCTTCATAAACTCCATCAAGTTCGTGACAAAGGAAGGAGTGGAGCAGCTAAAAGAATTGAAGTTATTGGTGGCGGATCCTCCCTCTAACTTTCCCGACACAAGGAGGATAGTGGAGAATCGTCCTCCCGACTTTTTTCCACAACTACTGTAGCTACTATTATGTTGTAGTCCTAATGTTTTATGGACTTTCTCTCGACTGATGAATTTTTGCTGATGGTTATTTTGAACTTAGCATAGCTTAATTAATCATAATTTATGAATGCCTTTTCATCTTCTTTATGTATGCCTCTACGGGGACTAATCGAATGGTTGTGTGCTCGTACATATGTAAATTAATATCCCGGTCAACCTATCTTGATAGCTTAACCTCATCATGTATGACTATATGACTTAGCCCATATGCATGTGTATGTGTTTTTCTCCTTTTTGGACATTTTGTGAGGAATAAAGTATATTCCTTATATGCTTATCTAACCTCGAATAATCTCATGCGTTTGTCCATATTTTTCCTCTTAACAATAGTTATTTTTTCTATGTATGAAGGACGAGCGGAGTTGCTTGGGTTGGTTACTTCTCGCCCGGCGTACAATGATAGGGTGAGCTTGTTGGCTCGGACGACCCAGTCGGATGAGTCAAACACCTACCTATTATGTTCGACCTAAGATAACCGGGTGAAAATATTCAATGGATCTACCTTTTATGTCATATATCCTATGACTATAATCTTGTCGGGATTTTAAAAGATTAATCATAACTTGCCTTGGGATCTCGTAACTTTTTTAGTTTGAACTTTGTACTTGGGAAATGTGTTTATCACGGTTATCCAGGTAAGTATATCCTTTCTTGTATATGTAGGACTGTTGGGCCGGCTAGAAGGGTTGGTAAATAACCTGTCAATTAAAAACAAACAACCCTTCCTCGAACGATTAAGTTAACACTTGTAAAATGAATTAAGCAGATAAATAAAAGCATAAAAGAAAAGACGAGGCACAAGATGTTTACTTGGTTACAACCGATGTGGTTGTTAATCCAAGGAAGATTAAGCTCAAAAACTCCTTCAGGCGGAGAAGCCTCTTACAGCGTTTAGGCATAGAAAACAGAAGCTTAACTACAACTAAAGCATACAAGTGTTTGGAAATAGAATGATCGTGATTGTTGAAAAGCTCGACCAAGGCTATATTTATAGCCTTGGTCTGGGCGCCTGAAGGGTTCCGGCACTGGGGAAAATTTATCCCCAGCGGTTGGATCGAGTCAAAGCTCGATCCGTTGAAAAACTGACTCCCGGGCGCCCCGGGCTGGTCCGGGCGCCTGACTTCCGGGCGCCCCAGAGCCAAAAGTCAACCTAGTTGACTTTTGGTCCGTGTTCTCTTCTCGGTTCGGGCCTTCCGCTCCGCCTCCGCTTGCTTGGGTGATCTCTAACATCCGGAATAGGGCTCACCAACCCATCTTCCGGTCTTCTCGAGCGTGCTTCCTCCGGCTCGTCCCTCGGAATTGCCAGGTCCTTCTCGCCCACCAACAGACTCATCCGTAGACTTCGTCCCTCAGTCGCACCCCGTGCCGACCTTCGCGCTAGCTGCGTCTCTTGCTCCCCGAGCAATCTTCCTCTTCTGCTTTCATACCTCGGAACCACCGCGCACACTTCCTTTTCGTCCGCCGGTGTACTATTCCACAGTAGCTCGTCCCTCGGACGCACCGTGTGCCGTCCTTCTCACTAGCTGCGTCTTCCGCTCGAGTACCTGTGCTCCTAAGCTCCTACACACTTAGACATCAGGTTAGAAACAGACAGGACCTAACTTAACTTGTTGGTCACACCAAAACCAACCTTGGGGTTCCAACAATCTCCCCCTTTTTGGTGTGATTAACCCAAGTTAAGCTAGGGAAAAAAATAGACATAAAACATAAACTAACTTATATTGCAATTAAGTGCAATAAGATAGAACAAAATTAAATTTTAACAGAAAATTTTAATTTTCAATAATTAAGTGCAATAAGATAGAAAAAATTAAATTTCAATAGAAAATTTTAATTTTCAATTTTCTCTACCTCCCCCTAGACTTATACTTCTTCTTCTCCCCCTTTGATCACAATAAAATGGGGTTTAAAATTCTAAGGGTTTAAAGACTTAGAAAATTTTGAAAAGTTATCTGTTAAAATATTTCTAAGTCAACAATTGCTTTTTGAAAAGTTTCTAAGTTAAAAAAAACTTTCTAAGCCCAAAAGACTTTTATGCAAGAAAATTTAAACATTTAAAAAATTTCTATGCATTTATTTATTTATTTAGTTCTTAATTCTATTTATCAGAAAGTTTTAAATTTCCATTTTAACTTATCATAATTTCTTAAATCAATCTTTTTTAGATTTAACGCCATAAAGATTATACATGCAGAAATTTGTATAATGTTAATTTCTATTATTTTTTGAATTTCAATTTCACAGAAATATTCAGATGGCATAGATTTTAATTTGATAAAATTTTTCGACAATATAAAAAATTCTTTCGGCAATGTGCAAAATTCGTTTGAAGGAATATTTTATAATTTGCAAGAATTTTTTAACAATAAGAGTTTGCAGGAATCTATTAATAATAGATTTATTAATCTGAAAATTTTGTTTGATGAATCAATTTCTAATTCATAAAACTTTTTCAGTAAAGTAATTTGTAATTCGAAATTTTTAGATCCGGAAAAAGTTTTTGAAAAAATACTTTGTGATTCGCAAGAATCTTTCATCAAAATATTTTGTAATTCGAAAAAAATTTTAGATCCAGAAAAAGTTTTCGATAATATTTCTAAGTTGCATAATTCTTTCGTAAAAATATTTTGTAATTTGCAACAATTATTCGACCGAAGATTTTCTAATCCGAAAAGTTCTTTCGATAATTCAAATTTTGGTTTGCAAAAATCTTCAGGTAATTTGATTAATTGAACCAGTTGTTCAGAGGGTAGAGGCCATACCTTACTTACCTCGTCGGTCGTTGGTTCTCCCCCTGTTGAATTAATTTCTTCCGAAGATTCTCCCCCTTCATCGATCTCGGGATGTACTTGTCTTGGTAATTTTTCCATCTCGGATTCTTCTGATGACGGCTCGATGTCTATTGAGGAGACGACTTTAACCGGTTCTTCATAGAGCATTAAGAACTTTTCCCAAAGTTCTTTCGCGCTTTTGTACTCTCCGACTCTGTCGAAATCTTTAGTTGGTATTGCGCTTAGAATGTGAAACTCTGCCCGAGCATTCGCCATGGACTCTTCACGTTGCTTCTCGTTCCAGAGGCGTATGCCGATTTTCTCTCCGTTCGTGTCTTTCGGTGCTTCATAACCTGTTTTCATTATTAGAGAAATACCAATATCAGAGTTAAGAAATACCTTCATTTGTTGCTTCCATGAAGAAAGCTCCCCCTCTAATGCTGGTGGGTAGTCGCTAGCTCCGACCATTATTGCTTCAGACGGTGGTTAGTCCTTCTGAGGCGTCTCGACTTGTGTAGGACCGTTGGGTCGGCTAGAAGGGTTGGTAAATAACCTGTCAATTAAAAACAAACAACCCTTCCTCGAACGATTAAGCTAACACTTGTAAAATGAATTAAGCAGATAAATAAAAGCATAAAAGAAAAGACGAGGCACCAGATGTTTACTTGGTTACAACCGATGTGGTTGTTAATCCAAGGAAGATTAAGTTCAAAAACTCCTTCAGGCGGAGAAGCCTCTTACAGCGTTTAGGCACAGAAAACAGAAGCTTAACTACAACTAAAGCATACAAGTGTTTGGAAATAGAATGATCGTGATTGTTGAAAAGCTTCTGGACCAAGGCTATATTTATAGCCTTGGTCGGGGCGCCTGGAAGGGTTCCGGGTGCCCTGGGGGGGATAAAATTTATCCCCCAACGGTTGGATCGAGTCAAAGCTCGATCCTCTGAAAAAGTCACTTCCGGGCGCCCAGACAACTCCGGGCGCCCCGGACAGTTTCGGGCGCCCAGGAGCCCAAAGTCAACCCAGTTGACTTTTGGTCCGTGCTCTCTTCTCCGGTTCAGCTCGCCTCTGGTCCGGGTCTTTCTGCTCCAGCTCCGCTTGCTTGGGTGATCTCTGACATCCGGAATAGGGCTCACCCGAACCAATCTTCCGGTCTTCTCGAGCGTGCTTCCCTCCGGCTTCTCGTCCCTCGGAATTGCCGCGTGTCCCTTCTCGTCCACCAACGTACTCATCCGCAGACTTCGTCCCTCGGTCTCACCCCGTGCCGACCTTCGCGCTAGCTGCGTCTCTTGCTCCCCGAGCAATCTTCCGCTCCGGCTTTCGTACCTCGGAACCACCGCGCACACTTCCTTCTCGTCCGCCGGTGTACTCTTCCGCAGCACCTCATCCCTCGGACGCACCGCGTGCCGTCCTTCTCGCTAGCCGCGTCTTCCGCTCGAGTACCTGTGCTCCTAAGCTCCTGCACACTTAGACATCAGGTTAGAAACAGACAGGACCTAACTTAACTTGTTGGTCACACCAAAACCAACCTTGGGGTTCTAACAGTATACCCAATATTCTACTTAGTCGCTTAATGACTTGCTATCAGTTTACCCTTTTCTCGTTCTAATGTTTACCCTTTTCGGTAATAGCGTCGAGGGTTTTAGAGACAAACCAAAGGGGTTCATCCCGTTGTCTTCTTCCTTCGCTGCATTCGTTCCTTCTCTGTTTCATTAAGATTCTCCTTCCTCCCCTGATCCTTTGTTCACAATGGCCTCTTCTTCTTCTTCCCCCTCTGAGTGGTTCGTTAATTGCTCTTCCAGTGCCAGTGAGTCGGAAGTTTATGCAATGGGTTTAAATTTTGGGTTCCCTTCCTATTTAATCCTTCCTACTCTGGAGGACCGCCCTCATCTCCCTCCTCCAGGGAGCGTTGCTGTCTTTTGGGAACAAATGATTTTCGATTTTCGTCTTCCTCTCCATCCTTTCTTTGTCGTTGTAAGTCAATATTTCAACATGCCCTTGAATAAGCTTATCCATCAATCTTTTTCCATATTGTCTGGCTTTATCACCGTTTCTCAGTTACTTGATTTCCCCCCTCTTCTCGTTTGTTTCATCAATTTTTTGTTCTTCATCAAGTAGAAGATAGTCTTTTTAAATTTCAGAGTCATTCCAATGCTATCTTATTCAACAAAATCCCAACACAAGCAGAATGGAGACAAAAGTTCTTCTTTTTGCGTCTACCTTCTCCTCCTCCATACCCCATCACTTGGCAACAGACTCTTCCCGCTCTTCCAAATCCCCAAGATGAGACTGCCGACTTGACCTTTTATGCATCCATGTTGAAATAGAAAGGGGCTAAATTTTATTTGCCAGCACTAATTGTTGAAGGCTTACTTTTTATCTTTGGGATAAGCCCTACAGATACAGAATTGGAGGCTCCTTTTGGTGAATGACATACTCCCTGCTGTATTCATTTGCTATCCTTAACTTGCTTTCACTAACAACCTATGGTTTTTTTATCCTTTTTAGTTGACGCCATTTTCCCATCTCTGATGTATAAGAACACAGGGTTAACAAAGCCCATTTTGTTTAGGCTAGGGGAAAACTTATTAGAGAATCGTCATCTCAACCCGACCTCTTCATCTCTCGGCTTGCTTCCCCCTCAAGAGGTCCCTGCTATGGCGCCTGAATCTTCCGAGGAAGAGAAGCCCTTCACTGCTCGATGAGAGAGTACATTTGTTCCAAAGAATAGTGTGACCCCGATTGTTATTTATGAATTGGAGCAAATTCCCATCGTTACTGCTGAGATGTCTCGTGAGAGGGATAAGGAATTTATGCCTTATACTCGCATCCACCCCAACATTGCTCTTAACATGATGCGACTAGGTTTACTGATTCCGCCCATTCTTCAAGTTGTTCCTACTTCCGGGGTAACTTCGGGCATGCTGCTATCTCCTTTGCCTTTCCATATTTCCTCTCCTTCTCCTGTTGTGAGAGCTAGAAGGACCCCTTGCAAAAGGTCCTCCAGTTCTGTCTCCCAAGATGTTGCTATTAGACCAACTGTTGATTTTGTGTCTTTTATTTTACCTCCCACCATTCCCACTATTGCACCAAGACCTCCTCTTACTTCTAGCATCAATCCTTCTCCCTCTCGTCCCAGTTTATTGCCTTCTCCTCCCCTTCCAGGACCACTTCCTTCTTCTTCTACGGGACCTTTAGATTAATCACCTTTTCTTGAGGTGGATACCAAGTAAATCTACTTGTTAGTATTGGAGGGCTTGACTTTGATTCTATTCGCTGCACATCTTCATCGAAGCAAAGCCATGAGCTATTCACCCCCCCTCTAGCTCCAAAGTGTCCCAACAACACAAAATTATATTGAGCTTATTCTCACTCAAATCATGCCTAACGAGACGTTGAGAGACTATATCAAAAAATTTAACCAAGTGACCATGGACGTTCCATCGGCCACCTCGAAGATTCTTGTGAGTGCCTGCTCTCAAGGGCTCATAGATAATGACTTTTTTTGCTCACTAATCAAGAAATTTCCGAGGGACTTTGATTATCTACTTGGATGGGTGACCAAGTACATTAATGTAGAAGAAGCCTAGTTCACTCGGAAGAAAGAGGTCACCACACCCGCTCTGGTCCCATCTCCCGAGCGCTGAGTGCTGCCTCCGCCTCTTCCGCATAAAGGACCTTGAGCGAGTCCCCGGCCTCATCATCAAGAACCGTGACCTCAAGCTATATAGAACATAGAGGCATTAGGAAGCCAGCCAAGAGTTTCACCGGCGCTCGCCATTTCCTAACCATTGACACTTTCCAAGGCCGAATGGACCACCTCGGAGAGAATACTAGGGCACTGAGCGACTTTAAAGGATGCCCCAGCAGCAAGAGGACCGGACCCAGGCCCCCTCCCTAGTGCAATAAAGCACCCTCGACGTGGCAAGAGGAAAACTGCAATAATGTCTCTTGGGGGATATTTGTATGATTGTAGGAGGCTCGACCGATGGAGATTCCAACTGGACGAAAAAGTCTCACACCCATCGACAAGAGATCCACACTGTTGGCTATAGTCAGGAACATGCACAAGGGCCCGAAATTAGCTTCAGACCCAAGGATTTGGAAGGGGTTGAAGTGACCATGATGATGCTTTAATAATATACACTATACCTTTGTGACATACATAACTAAGTCAACTCATCTTCAAACAAGCATTCAAGCAGTTGAAGATTGACAAGAGTGAGCTCCAACCCATGATGGCTCCTCTATATGGGTTCACAGGCAATAAGGTACAGTTGCTTAGCCAGATTAAGCTGGTCATATCTAGGGGAGGAGCTCCTCATAAGGACGTGCCAATCGACTTTTATAGTGGTAAATGCACCCTCAGCATACAATGTCATTTTGGGTCGGTCGACCCTAAATGAATTCCCGACAGTTCTTTCAATCTTCTATCAGAAAATAAATTTCTCGTAGATGACCAACTGGGGGAAGTTAGAGGAAATCAACTGGAAGCAAGCAAGTGCTACGTTAATATTATTAAGACTGAAGCCAGCGTCGCTCGAAAAGCTAGCAGCTAGAAGTTAACATCATCTGTGAGGTGCCTCTTGTTGGTCCCCGTGGGTGTTTTGATGTGATCAATTAAGTTGGTTAGGTTCTGCTTTGTGTTTGATCCCTGTGTATGAGTGTGCAGGAGCTTAGGAGCACAGGAAGTCGAGCGGAAGACGCAACTAGCGAGAAGGACGGCACGGGAAGGGAGCCGACGGGCTCGATGTGTCGACGAGAGAGCTGCGGAAGAGTACTCCGGTGGACGAGAAGAACGTGCGCGACGTTCGAGGGACGAGAAGCCGGACGGAAGCCTGCTCGAGGAGAAGGCCGGAAATTGGGTTCGGGTGAGCCCTATTTCGGTTGGCCAGAATCACCCAAAAGAACGGAACTTCGGAAGACGAAGTAAAGAAGCAAGTAAGCTGGAAAAAGCTGTCAGCCAGCTTGGAGGCGCCTCCATCAGGCTTGGAGGCGCCTCCAGCTTGAAGGCGCCTTCAATGCCTGTTGGAGGCGCCTTGCACCTGGCAGAAGTTAACGTTGAGCTGTTTGGATAAAGTTTTATCCCCTCTTTTATTGGAGGCGCCTTGGACCCTCGGGATAGACTTTCCAGGAGCTATATAAAGAAAGGCCCCTGGAGCTAGGAAATATTCAACAACTCAAGCAATCAACTCTGTAGTCATTCCTAGCAACTAGTGAGTGTTTTAAGTGTGTAAAAAGGCTTCTCCACCTACAGTAAAGGAGACTCTGCTAGTGTGATCTTCGACTGCCTTGAATTAATAATCGTCTTGGTTGTAACCAAGTTAAAATTCTGACTCTTTTTATTTCTGCTTTTAATTTTATTATAGTTGCTTTATTTTTGAGTTGAAAGATCCGATGAGGGTAGCTTTAATTTGTGCAGGCAATTCACCCCCTTCTTGCCGGCCTCCGTTGCACCAACAAGTGGTATCAGAGCTAGGTTGCCTCAGAAGGACTAACCGCCGACTGAAGCACAACGATCAAGACGATGGCTGGAGCAAATATTCATCCCCCGAAGTTCGACGGAGACTTCGCGACGTGGAAACGCCGGATGGAGGTATTCTTTAAAATCGACTTCGATATTTTACTAACTATGAAATATGGTTTTGAAGTTCCGAAAGACAAAGAAGAGCATCAGTGGAGCAAGAAGGAGCAGATCGAGTTTGTTGCCAACGGAAAGGCAGAATTCCACCTGTTGAGCGTGCTGCCACCACAAGATGTAAGTCAAATCGGAAGCTACTCCTTCGTGAAAGACCTCTGAGAAAAATTCCTAGAGCTTCATGAAGGTACCTCGGAAGCTAAGCTAGCGAGGCGCGACATCCTCCGGACCCAGTTAACGAACCTTCGGATGAACCAAGGCGAGAAGGTAGCGCAACTCCAAGCAAGGATCAAAGAGCTGATCACGCAACTAACCAATCTTGGAGAAGAAGTAACGAACCGGGACTCTATCCGGTACGCGCTCAACGCCTTCCCCAGAACTCCAGAGTGGGCCTCCTTAGTAGATGCGTACTACATCTCTAAGGACTTCGAGGTAAGTACTTTAGAAAATTTATTTTCAACCTTTGAACTTCATGAATCTTAAGTTACAGAGCCCAGTGGAGTAGTGAAGACTAGTCAGAACATTGCCCTAAAGGCAAAATCAAATGATTCTGACTCTGAGGCCTCGATCGACCAATCGGAAGCTGCACTATTGGTAAGACGCTTCAATAAAGTTTTTAATTCTAATAAATTTAGATCGCAAACACAGAGGCATCAACAAAGAAAATGGACGGTTCGTTGCTACAACTACAACGAAGAAGGGCACATCAAAGATGACTGCCCAAAATTATAGAAAAAAGAGAAAGAGAAGGAAAATACAAAATACAAGAAACCAGAATCCTCCAAGCACAAGAATCTTAAGGTCGCCTGGTCAGATTCGTCTTCTTCCGAATGAAACATCGAAGCCTTCTCTGGATTAGCGCTGGTAGCCAACTATCTTCCTGAAGATGACTCAAGTTCAGAGATGAGCATAGATGAAGGGGGAGGATCATCAAAAGAAGAAAGCGACGATGAAGGGGGAGAATCACCGAGTCAGGTAAGTAAGGTACGTAACCTAACCCCGACTCAGTCCTTTCAATTTATTAAATGTCTTTCTAAAGATTTATTCAAATTAGAAAAAGAAAATGCTGAATTGAAATTAAACCTAGCAAAAGCATGCCCACTAGAAATATATGATAATCTAAAATTATAAAATGAAAAATTAAAAGTTGAAATTGAGAAATTGAAAGACAATGATGCATGCCTAAATAGATTTCCAAAATCAAAAGTTAGAATTTATGGAAAATTGAATTGGTACATTAGAAACCATCAGGGTCAACTTAGAAGAGTACCCAAGAACTATGTACCCCCTAAATTTTTGAATAACCCTGTAGGAAAGAACCTCTATTGGGTTCCGAAATCTGTGCTAAATTAATTTATTTAATTAAAAGCTTACAGTGAGAAAATTAAACTTTGAGTTTCTTTATGTAAGCTTTGTCTAAGGAAGTGGTTGTTGCTCCAATAACCAATAAGGCCTAGTGCCCCGCTACGACCTGGAAGCCGAAATATTGAAATATAAATGTTTAATTAACTTTATGATAAAAGAATTAAAATTAGAATTAAATAATACTTTGAAAAGTTTTTAAACATTTCCTTAGAAATTCATTTTTTTTCTAGAAAAATGTCTCCTGAAAGCTTTATTTAGAATTTTTTTTAATTCTAAAAATCAATTTTTTGACTTAGAAATTATTTTGAAAAATTCAAACAAATCATTTTAGTTAGAATTCTTTTATCACTTAGAAATTTTACTTAGATTTTTTTTAAAATTCCAAAATTTTCATTTTACTTAGAAATTTTTTGAAATTTTCTATTTTTGAAAATTCTATAAATTCAGTTTACTTAGACATTTTTTCATCTTAAATTAGAAATTTTTCTAACTTAAAAATTTTTTGCTAAAATTTTTTCTGTTACCCCATTTTTGTTGTGATCAAAGGGGGGGAAGTTTAGAGAAGTACATGTTTAGGGGGAGAGAATTTTTTAAAATTAAAAATATTTTTTCTGGTTAACTCTTAATTTAGTAGTTGCAATTTTATTTATTGCAAACTGATGCTTAATATGTTAGTTTAGTAATTTTCTTTTAAAATTACTTTTCTGTCTATTTTAACCCTAACTTGAACTTGGGTTGATGCACATCAAAAAGGGGGAGATTGTTGGTCCCCATGGGTGTTTTGATGTGATCAACCAAGTTGGTTAGGTCCTGCTTTATGTTTGATCCCTGTGTCTAAGTGTGCAGGAGCTTAGAAGCGCAGGAAGTCGAGCGGAAGACACAGCTAGCGAGAAAGACGGCACGGGAAGGGAGCCGACATGCTCGGTGCATCCGAAGGACGAGAGAGCTGCGGAAGAGTACTCCGGTGGATGAGAAGAACGTGCGCGACGTTCGAGGGACGAGAAGCCGGACAGAAGCCTGCTCGAGGAGAAGGCCGAAAATTAGGTTCGGGTGAGCCCTATTTCGGTTGGCCGGAATCACCCAAAAGAACGGAACTTCGGAAGACGAAGCAAAGAAGCAAGCAAGCTGGAAAAAGCTGCAAGCCAGCTTGGAGGCACCTCCATCAGGCTTGGAGTCACCTCCAGCTTGAAGGCGCCTTCAATGCCTGTTGGAGGCGCCTCGGACCTGGTAGAAGTGAACATTGAGCTGTTTGGATAAAGTTTTATCCCCTCTCTCGTTGGAGGTGCCTTGGACCTTTTTGGAGGTGCCTTGGACCCTCGGGATAGACTTTCCAGGAGCTATATAAAGGCCCCTGGAGCTAGGAAATATTCAACAACTCAAGCAATCAACTCTATAGTCATTCCTAGCAACTAGTGAGCGTTTTAAGTGTGTAAAAAGGCTTCTCCGCCTACAGTGAAAGAGACTCTGCTAGTGCGATCTTCGACTGCCTTGGATTAACAACCGTTTTGGTTATAACCAAGTTAAAATTCTATCTCTTTTTATTTCTGCTTTTAATTTTATTATAGTTGCTTTATTTTTGAGTTGAAAGATCCGAGGAGGGTAGCTTTAATTTGTGCAGGCAATTCACCCCCCTCTTGCCGGCCTCCGCTGCACCAACACCTCTTACACTCATCTATGAAGAAAAAGAGGAGATGCATATTCAGCCAGGCCGGTCAGAGGCTACCACCCAGATAGCTACCGACCTAGCTTCAAAGCTTAAAGCTGAGCTTGTCTCGTGCTTAATGCATAATAATGATGTCTTTGTCTAGATGCCCAAAGAGATCACCAACATATCACCTACGATTATGGAGCATGCACTCAACGTTTGCCCAAATGCCCGATTGATCAAATAAAGGAAGCGAGACTTCAGAGCCAACCAAAATAAAATCATCTGGGTGGTGGTGGATAAATTCTAGAGGCTGGCTATATTCGGGAAGTACAGTTTCCAAGTTGGTCAGCCAAAGTGGTCCTAGTGGTTAAGCCATGAAATAAATGGAGGGTTTGCATCGACTTCAAAGATCTTAATAAGGCATGTCCCAAGGACTATTATCCTCTACCTCACATCGACCAGGTGGTGAATCGACTTCTGACAGCAAGCTAATCTGCATGCTAGATGCATATCAAGGATATCATCAGGTCGTGCTCACTAAAGATGACCAGGGAAATTTAGCTTCAAACTGCTGAAGGAACTTACTATTACAATATTATGTCATTTGGACTAAAGAATGCAGGATCAACTTACCAACGACTCATGAACAAAGTATTCCAGAAGTAGATCGGGCGGAATATGGATGTTTATGTGGATGATATTCTTATCAAATCTCTCTGTACGGTTGATCTCTGTGTTGATATAGAGGAAACTTGTCAAACATTAAGACAGTACAGACTCCCCAGCAATTGTCTATTCTAAGCCAAAAGCAGGCGCTTCCTGGGTTATATAGTGATCGAGTGGGGGAAAGAAGCTAATCCAAGTAAAGTACAAGCTCTCCAAGACATGGCCTCCCCACGCAATCTCAGGGAAGCACAACGTTTGACTGAGCGGATCACGACATTATCTCATTTCATATCAAAGTCGGTCGACCAGAGTTTACCTTTCTTTAAGATACTCCGCCGAATGACAAAATTTTAATGGGATACTTACTGTGACAAAACGTTTGAGGAGTTAAAATGTTATTTATCCCCCTACCCATACTCGCTAAGCCTATAGTAGGCAAACCTTTATGGATATATTTATCTAATAATGAGCATGCTGTTGGGTCAATATTGGTGAGGCAAGAGGGGAAAAGTAGCAACCTGTATATTTCTTGAGTCCTTTATTAAAGGATGCCGAGTGTCACTACACCACACTCGAAAAGTTAGCTTATAGACTGGTTTAATCGCTTGGAAGTTACAACCTTATTTTCCCTCTCACCCGATCATCAAGCTGACTAATAGCACTCTGGGTCGGTTGCTCATTAATCCAGAGGATTAAGAAGATTGATTAAGTGAACTACAGAACTCAGTGAATATGATATACAATATCAACCTCAAACGACCATTAAAGCTCAAGTCTTAGCTGATTTTATAATCGAAATACCAAGCCATGAGCCAGAAGAAACTTAGAGGATATATATGGACGGATCATCCACCCGATAAGGCAGTGGAATAGGAATTCTTATGGTATCACCTCGGGAGGATAAAATGTAGTTGTTCGTTCGGCTAAATTGTAAAATACCGAAAATAGGCGAATATTAATAAGGGAATTTTCCGAAATTTTTCGAGAATTTTTCAGAGCTCGTACGAACGAGTTAACGGGGATGAAAACGGGGCTCGGGGAAAAGCCTGTTTAGGCTACCCCATTTAAGCGAGGAAAAGATTATATTTATATATCCTTTTCCTTTCATTTTCTTTATATATCCTTTTCCTTTCTTCCTTGCCGAGCCACCCCGCGCGCCCCTCTTCTCTCCCTGTCGCAACCTGTGCCCTAACTGCCACCCTCTCCGTCGGGATTAAAGCCTCTCCTCTCCCTCTACTGATCTCTCTCTTCCCGATCCCTTCTTCCTCTTCTCTCCCAAGCTTTCTTCCTTTTCTTCACCACAGAAGCCAACGCCGACCCCAATCGCCGGTGCCCAAGCCTTTGCCCCGACTCCAGCGACACCCATCTCCACGGTGTCACCTTGCAGTACAGTGCCGAGCTTTCTCCCCTCTGTGCTGCCAGCGACCCTCACAGCCGACAGTTTTGTGCTGCCCTTATACTTTTCTGCCGCTTCTCCTCAGCCCTAGCCAACGTTGCCGGAGTAGTGCCGACAGTCACCTCCTTTGTGCCGGCAACCGAGTCTAGCACCGGCTGTTCCTCTTTGCCCTAATCTGCCGCCGGCCGAGTTCCTACTTTCCGCACGAAGCCAGTACAGTTGAGCCCTGGCACTGTAGTTGGCCATCAGATTCGACCCAAAGTCGTTGTTGATACCCTGGTTCACCCCTATATAGTGGGTTTCTTCCATTTCCGGTCAAGGGTAAGCTGCTAGTGTGAAATTGGGATCTGATTTTATACATTTTGTTAGGTTTTTGATCACCTCAGTGGAGGGTTTCCAGCAGGTACCTCATCCTGTAGCAATCAGCTTTGACTGTGAATTGAGGTAAGATTTAGGGTTTTGATCTTTGTGGTAGATTATTGCTAGTGTGTTAGCAATAATTATTGATTTAGGTTTAGAAGGTATATAACGGTGTAATTGGGGTTAATGAAACTAACCCTAACTGGTCAGTGGATTATAAATTAGTTTGGCTATTTGCTTATACTTAAATTTAGCTAAACTATACGGTTTATTATAGGATTTTGATTCGAGACGAGCATCTCGACGTCCGAGTTGGACCGGACTGATCTTATTTTCCTATTGGAGGCGGGTACTTTGACTTATGTCTTTGATATGCATAATAATATGTTTAACATATAGCAGTGATTGTGTAATCATTTTGTTCGGTTGGTCACTATATGATAGTTACATGGTTGCTTGTTTATTTATTCTGCACTGCATATTATTTACCTGATCATATATGCTTTAGGTAGTGACCCAACCACATGCTATGTTATCTTCTGGATCTAGGGTTTATTTGATGCCCTATCTGATTTGTGTACCTTCTATCTGATACATCTTCCAGTGGTACACACTTTGTATTATTTATTTGGTCATTACTATGTTATTCATGAGATTGCCATGCTTAGTGTCATGCATTATGATTGTATGTTGTGCGATTGTCGGCTCCACTATGGTTGAGTCCATCGCCAGTTACATGTACTGCACACACCACCACCCATGGATTAGTGGAATATCAGGTAGGTGTGTGGCGGTTCTGCTGTTTGGCTCCGTTGGTCGGCAGACAGTTCCGCTCTGCTTGGCTCCGTTGGCATTTAGTGTAGCAGTGGTAGCCGGCAGATGGTGGACTCTGTTTGGCTCCGTTGGTCCGCTCAAAGTAGCCGGCAGAGATATCCTCCCCGCCATCGTGGGAGATGAGAGCATTGAGCTCCCCATTTATGATTTGGGGTCGAGGAGAGTACTCGACAGATCCCGTCCACTCGATCGCTAATCGGGAGCAGTGATGTCGAGTGCACGGTCACCATATGCATTTATTGCATTTATTGTTGTGATTGCTGCATTTATTTGCTGCATTTATATGGATGCATATGATTGAGATTATGACTTCCCCGGTCTGACGACCCTGTTACCTTTGTACTTTGATTCCGGTTAGTACAGTTATCTCCTGATTTCATTTCAGTTACATTTATCCTTCTCGTATTCAGGAGACTGTATGCATGATTAGTGTTGTCTGTTATTTGTTTTATTATGCATATCAGTTGTACCTGCTGAGTGTTGGACTCACCCTGCTTCCATTGTTGATATATTTTCAGGTTGAGGCTGTCAGGAGCAGTTCCAGTCGCTGGTTCCCACAGCACGTAGTGCTAGTCCTCTGCTAGTTTTGAGTTGTTATTTTATTTTAGCTTTTCTCTGTCAGACTTTGTTTTAGTCTTGTTTTGGATTTTACATATGGATATTGTATGGAATCCTTCCGTTTGATGGACTTTTGGTATGATTTGGATTTTATTCTACTACATGCCTGCCTGGACGGCAGAAGAGGTGAGTTCGTCGGATTTGAGCTTTACGACTGTAGTTGAGTAGGGTGGATTTCGAGTCAGAGTACTATTGTTTGTGATTACTATTATTAACTGCGTGGTTGTGACAGCCAGAGGCTGAATATCTATATAAACTGCGTGGTGATTGTTTTTATTTATTGTTATAATTCCAGCCGCCTGTGGCTGAGGTATATGTGTTATGTAGAAGTTTCAGATTGTCCGCCGTACAGGGGAGATGCTGCCGAAATTTCTTCGGACAGGGACTCCTCTAGGGCGTGACATAAATTACCAGGCTACCAATAATGAATCAGAATATGAAACATTGATAGCTGGCCTGCAGGTCGCAAGGCATGTGGGAATTGCTCGAGTCTTAATTTATTCGGATTCTCAATTAGTCGCTTAGCAATTATCGGGTAATTTTGAGATTAATAATTAACGACTCAAGCTCTATGCGGAAGCATTTGAAAAGTTAAAAGTGGAGTTTCAAGAAGTTACTTTACAAAAAATCCCCAGAGTGAAAAATTAAAATACAGATGAGTTACCCAAATTGGCTAGTTCCTTAGTCCTGTGGACTTTGGACAAACTGATGGAACAAACACTACAAGTAGCTCACATTGAAAGACAAGCCAATCTAGAGTTAGAAAGTGATTGGCGGGCACCTTTTATCTCATTTCTGTAGCGGTATTTTACCATCCGACCAGAAATAAGTACGTATGATCAAGAAAAGAGTCGGACAATTCACCTTAGCCAGAGATCATTTATACAAAAGGGTTTTTTTCCTTGTCCTTTGCTCAGACGCGTTAGGCCATAAGATATACGATATATTCTATAGGAAGTACATTAGGGTTCTTATAGAAGTCACTCGAGCAGTCGATCACTTACTCAAAAAATCTTGCTGTCCGACTATTTTTGGCCCACTCTGCAGGTCGATGTAACCCGATTGGTGTCAACTTGCTTATCATGTCAAAAGCACCAAAACATTCCTCATCACCCTACATAGTTATTGAAGACCTCAATTGTTTCATATATGTTCGACTAATGGGGCATGAATATTGTGAGCCCATTTCTGATGGCACTCTCCCAGAAAAAATTTCTCTTAGTAGCAGTAGATTATTTCTCCAAATAGGTGGAGGATGACCATTAGCAAAGATAATCGAGTGGGTGGTCATCAAGTTCCTCTGGCAGAATATTGTATGTTAGTTCGGGATTCCGTATAAATTTGTTTCAGACAATGGAAAACAATTTTAGGGCAGGAAAATTTGAGAATGGTGCTGAAGTTATGACATCTTACAAGTCTTCACATCTGTGACTTATCCACTGAGTAATGGTTAGGCGGAGGTCACTAACAAAGAAATCATCAGAGGGCTTAAGACTAAACTAAACTATGTTGGAGGAAGCTAGGTCGAGGAATGACCCAGTGTATTGTGGGCCTACCGTACCATCCCATGAGAAGTGACAGGCATAACCCCTTTTAATTTTATCTATGGTGGTGAAGCAATTGTCCCAGTTGAAGTTAGAGTGGAGTCCAATCAGAGGCAATTATACGATGATGATAATGCCAACAAGAGCTTTATGGAGCTCAATCTAATAGAAGAGATCAGAAACAAGGCAACGACTCGGTTGATGGCATATTGCCAAAAGATGAAGCAAAACTATAATAAAAGGGTTAATCTAAGAACTTTTTCAGGTAGGGGACTTAGTATGGAAGTGGGTCAAACCGGTCGGGGATGCTAACAAGTTGATCCACAGTGGGGCGAACCATATAAGGTAGTGTAAAAGCTCGCCTCAAACTCCTATTACCTCCAGGATGTATATGGAAAGAATTTGGAGCGGCCTTAGAGTGTCAATCATGTGCAGCCCTATAGGGCCTAAGAGTATGCCTGCAATATATTAATGTAACACGTTGAAATTTTGCACTTCATGAAAATATAGCCAAATTTATCGTAAAAAGCCCTATCTCCTAGACTCTTGAGACATTTGGCTGGGTTATAAGCGAGCTTTCTCTTGTGCCTATATCTTCTAGACTCTCTAGTCATTCAGTTGGGTTATAGCCAGCTTGCTCTCGTGCCTATATCTTCTAGACTCTCAAGTCATTCGGTTGGGTTATAAGCGAGTTTGCACTCACGCCTATATATATTCCAAACTCTTGAGTCATCTGGCTGGGTTATAAGCAAGTATGCTCTCGTTCCATGTCCTACTTCTAAGTCGTTCAGCCGGGTTATAAGAGAGCTTGCTCTCACACCTATATATATTCCAAACTCCTGAGCCATCTGGCCGGGTTATAAGTAAGCATGCTCTCACACCATGTCCCAGACTCCCGAGCCGTTCAGCAGAGTTATAAGTGAGCTTGCTCTCGCTCCTATATATATTCCAGACTCCTGAGCCGTTCGATCAGATTATAAGCGAGCATGCTCTTGCACCATGTCCCAGACTACCGAGCTGTTTGGTCAGGTTATAAGCGAGTTTGCTCTCACGCCATATATATATATATATATTCTAGATTACTGAGCTATCCAACTGAGTTGTAAGCGAGCATACTCTCGCTCCATATCCCAAACTCCCAAGCCATTCAATTGGATTATAAGTAAGCTTCCTCTCGCACCTATATATATTTCAGACTCCCGAGTTGTCCGGCTGGGTTATAAGAGAGCATGCTCTTGCGCTATGTTCCAGACTCTCTAACCATTCGACTGAGTTATAAGTGAGTTTGCTCCCCCACCTATATATATATATATATATATATATATATATATATATATATATATATATATATATATATATATATACACTTGGTTTTGATGTGTCATGATTTTGATGTCTTGTTGAAAGATTGTAACTTACCTTTCTTTTTGTTAAGTTATGGTTGATTTTATTTCTATAGCAAGATTAAAGAAAAATAATGGTTTTGTAAATATAAAAACAATGATTTTGTAAATAGAAAAATAAATATGATTTTTTATTTTTTTTTTATTTTAAAAGAACAATGCTTTTAAAGCGTTGTCTTTGCAAAAAAAAAAAAATGACAATGCTTTTAAAGCATTGCAAAAACAGTGTCTTTGTAAAAAAAATGACAACACTTTTAAAGCGTTGCAAAAGCGTTAGCTTTGCTACAAACGACAACGCTTTTAAAGTGTTGTTTTTGAATAGACTTTTAACAACAGTGCTTATAACAACGTTTTTTTTCAGCCGCAAAGATAGTGCTTTTAAGATGTTGTCTATCAACTTTTTTTCTTGTAGTGAATACTTGTATATATGAGATTCTACTTCATATGGCTACAACACTTTTGTTGTATGTTGTATATATTGTTGGTGCAACCTTAGGTCAAGGTTGACCTGGTTGACCCGACTCGAGTTGACGTGACTCGAGTTGTATTTTGATGTTTGACTTGGGAAAATTATCGGTGCAACCTTAGGTCAAGGTTGACCTAGTTGTGTTGCATGTTGATGTTTGACACTCGTGAGAGAGTTCTATTCTTGATGTGGGACAAGAATAGATGTTTGGGAGATTATTGGTGCAACCGTAGGTCAAAGTTGACCTGGTTGACCTGATTTGGGAAAAGTCCAAGTATGAAGACTTGGCACGGAAAAGTCCAAGCAGGGAGCTTGGCACTGGAAAAGTCCAAGTATGGAGACTTGGCACTGGAAAAGTCCAAGCAGGAAGCTTGGCACGTGAAAAGTCCAAGTATGGAGACTTGGCACGGGGAAAGTCCAAACAGGGAGTTTGGCACGGAAAAGTCCGGTGAGTGAAGCCAGGCAAGGATCCTGGTGAGTGAATCCAGTGAAAATCCTAGTGAGTGAAACTAAGTGAAGGTGAAAGTCCCGGTGAGTGAAGCCAGCATTGGGAAAGTGAGTGAAGCCGGTGAAAATCCTAGTGAGTGAAGCTAGGTGAATGGGAAAGTCCTAACTGGATGTTAGGCGTGTGGAAAGTCCTGAGTGAAGGGTGGGAAAGTCCCGTGAGTGAAGCAAGGAGAAAGTCCTAAGCGGGATGTTAGGCGGTGGAAATCCGGTGAGTGAAGCGGTGAAAGTCCCGTGAGTGAAGCCGGGCAAAATCCAGATGGATCGGGGATGATCGGACTTCGGTGTTGGAAAGTCCAAGTAGGTCAAAGGAATTGACCGGACACTTGGCGGGGAGTTCTAGCAGTCAAGGGAGTGACCAGATGCTAGGGATGAAGTACCAATAGGTCAAGGTTGACCGGATATTGGTTTGAAGTCTTGGGACTTGGTTTGGGCAAAAAAGCTGGATCGGTCACCGACCGATCCAATGCCTTACTTCCCTCGATCGGTCCGGTGACCGATCGATATCGAATCAAGTTGTTCGTTGTTATCGATCGTCCGTGACCGATCGAAGCGAACAGAGGCGAAAGAAAGGCGGTGATCGGTCCACGGGCATCGATCAAAGATGTCCCGATCGTCCGGGGCCGATCAGAGACGGCAACAGAGCTAGGAAGAAGTTGATCGGTCTGCGGACCGATCAGATAGGGCCTGATCGGTCCCCATGACAGATCAGCAGCACCCTGGACCGATCAGGGTGGAGCCTGATCGGTCCAGGCCTAGCCGTTGTGAGTCACAACGGCTAGTTTCTTCTTGCTTCTTCGCGGTATAAAGGGCTGAGGGCTTCTACAGTATGCTTCTTCTTCTTCATCTTTTTCTTGCTGAGCTTTGCTCTTCTGCTTGAGCTTTGTTGAGCTCGGGTGCTAAAGCTTCGCGTGAGCTTCTTCCTGTTGCTGGTTTTCTAGCTAGGCTTGGATCCGAGAAGCTGCTGCTTCCCCAGGGTTCCTGCTGACTTCAAGAAGGCAAGCAAGTGTAGTTTACATTTCTGTTCTTGTTTTCTTGTTCCTATTTGTACTCCTATTGCTGTTGCAAATATTGTGGCGAGGTTTCTCCACCCACAAGGAGTATATTGTATTAGCCGGTTCTCCGGGGACTCATCCACCGACGGATTGATAGGGCTCGTCCACCTTACGGACACGCCGAGGAGTAGGAGTATCATCTCCGAACCTCGTACATCGCTGTGTTAAGGTTTGATTTTCTTCTCCTTTCGTTTCTATTTGTATTTCCGCTGCACTAACCTAATCGTAGGAAGAAACGCGATCGATTTGGGGCGGCTATTCACACCCCCCCTCTCTAGCCGAGTACGAAGGATCCTAACAAGTGGTATCAGAGCGAGGCCGCTCTTCGACGGATCAACACCCGGGGGAGCACGGGCTAGAGATGGATCTCTATGGAGAAGACATCACCATTCCACCCTTCTACGAATGCGGCGACTTCGCGTATTGGAAGGTAAGGATGAAGTACTTTCTTATGACTAACATAATGAATTGGTTTTGTGTACAAGAAGGTTTTACTCCTCCGGTGGATAAGGAAGGAAAACCACTTGAGAAGAAGGAGTGGACAAGAGAACAAATTCACAAATCCGAAATCAACGAAGAGGTAACGAGAATAATTGAATTTTCATTGCCTACTAACATCTTGTGTAAGATAGGTTACAACAATGCCAAGGAATTATGGGATAACTTGGCCAAGTTCCATGAGGGAAGCTCAAATTCAAGCCATGAAGAGGAGCTAAGTGAGCCAAGTAGCTCACATCATGGAGGAGAAGATTTAGAAGTTGAGGGCCACTCAACATCTAAAGAAGAAGAGGAGGAGAGTTCCTCTTCAAGATCGGAGCAAGAAGAAGAAGCTTCTACCTCCGGAAGGGATGAAGATGAGAGCGTTCATCCATCCTCAACCCTAGGTAACTCAAGCATTTTAATTTCTAGCAAATTACACATAATGTGCTTCGAGTGTAGGGAATTTGGACATTACAAGAGTAAGTGTCCAAAGAGGGTAAGAAAGACTCCACCGGCGCCAAAGGTCAAGGAAGCCGGAGTCCCGAAACGCAAGGGCAAGGAGCACATCGTGTGCTTCCAATGCAAGCAAAGGGGACACTATAGGAGTCATTGTCCGAGGGGGAGGCAACCTCACAAGGGCAAGAGACCGGGCACATCGATAGGGGGAGCTAAGGCAAACCCTAAGGTAACCTCTAAGGTTCATTTTTGCAACTCTAATAAAATGCATGCTAGGAATTTTATTGCACTTGTCGATAATAACAAGCATGATAACCTTAGGAATCAATACATGTGCTTAGGTGCCAAACATGTGAGCCTAGATAAGGATAACACTAGGAAAGCCAACCCTAGAATTACCTCATCTAAGGTTAAGGATAACCTAGGTAGGAATCCTAAATCAACTAGACATATGCCTAGGAATACCTCAAGGAAGAGTGATAAATCAAAAATTGAGGTATTAGAGAAGGAGAATCAAGTCTTGAAGTCAAGACTTGATACTTTGGAAAAGACTCTTAAGAACATGGAGAAGTCATCTCTAGGGTTTAAGAGTCAAAAACCCAAGTCCAAGGACAAGAAAGGTTTGGGTCACAAACCTAAGTCCCAAATGGTCAAGCTCACTTATCATAATGTTCCATTCGATTATGGAACAAAACCTAGGGCTAGGAAGACCATTACCAAGGTCACAAGGGGAGTCACCCCTATAGTTGACCTTGATGAGAACCAAATGACCAAGGCTTTAAAGCCTAAGAGGGTCATTAGGAGGGTTGCTAGGGAAGTTATCCCTAGTGAATATTTAGTGAACCCAATGAGCTCAAATAGGTATTGGGTTCCTAGGAGCATCTTCTCTACCCCATAAATGGGTTAGAGAGTGTCAACTCCAATAAGAAGGGTAGTTAACCCAACTTTGAGGAAATTGACACTCAAGGAGCATTTTCAAGGTTTTGAGAACTTTTGAAATGAAATGGAATTATCATTTACTCCTTTGAAGAGCTAAATGTGCCTAATGGTGGAAATATCATTTTTAATCTTAAGTGGCACAATTTGAGGAAAACCTAGAGAAATACCATAATTGGGATTTTGGTTTTCTCTTAGGGATATATGGGCAATCTAGGGTTAGATTTTAAGTTAGCTAAGGCTAAGGATACTTAGATAGGGATTTAGGTATTTTATTTGTGCTAACTTGCCATGATTGGTTGCCATATGCCATGCCATGACATCATATTTATTTTATTATCATTTGAAATGTCATGATAATGCTTAGGTTATCTATATGTCATGTGTTAGTTTCGTTTCAAACTTTATGCCATGACATCATGACATTGGCACATGTTTTCATTGATGATACCATTTTATGCCATGTCATCATCTCTTGCATTAGTAATCAATTGAATTGATTTAAGGATGAAAAACACACTTTGATATTGAGATCAAATTTGTGTTTAGAAAATACATGAGACCTTAGTCTAAGATACCTAAACCCATATCTCACATCAAAATTGACTTGGATGTGTGTTGATACACTTTAAATGTGTGTGAGATATTAGGATCATGAGTTAGGATCAAGGTGCATAGTTCTTGTACCTAGATGACCCTAATTCAAGAAATTGAGGATCATAGGGAAAGCTTGTGTACAAGTCATGTACATCTAGCCCTAAGATTATGGTCCTAAATTCAAATGGTTTTAAAAGCATTTTAAAATTGATTTGAAAAACCTTGATGAAGCTTTCCTAGTGATAGCATTCATCATTGAACATTGTGATACAAAGTTGAGTTAAACTTGAACTATTTCAAAGTTTTTGAACTTTGTATCAAGATTGAAAATGGAAGTTATTTTCATAGAAAACTATTTTTCCTTGATAGTATATGTTATGAGGAGTGTATCCTCAAAGTTTCATAATTTTTGAAATTTTCTGGAATTGTTTATGGGTTTCTGAATTTCGGGTAAAAATTCAGGAATTCTGATAAGGGATCTTGGATCGGTCACTGGACCGATCCAGGAAGGAGTGGATCGGTCACTGGACCGATCCAGGGAAGTGTGGATCGGTCCGGAGACCGATCCAGTAAGAGGCAGTGAGGCAGTCCGATCCCAGTGAATGTGGATCGGTCTGGGGACCGATCCAATGGGATCCTGATCGGTCTGGTGACCGATCAGGGCGTGCCAAAAGCTGAATTTCAACTGTATATCTGAAATTCCGGCTGTGAAAGTTTGTGGTTTAGGTTTCTAAGGGTTTGAAACTCTCCAAGACATTGTTGGTGCAATGGTCAAGGGGGAGTTGACCTTTAGGGGGAGTTTTACCTAATTGTCAAGGGGGAGTTGACTTTTAGGAGGAGTTTTTACTCCTTAAGACTTTTGAGGATTAGTGATATGGGGTTATCACTAAGTTGATTGTTGAGTTTAGTATCAAGGGGGAAATTAAGAGTTTCAATGAAAGGTATGGGACTTTCATTAGGAAGAAACTCTTGACCTTGATACTCTCCTAATTCTTTTTGATGTGTGTCAAAAAGGGGGAGAATTATTGGAGAACCCAAGTTTAGGTTATCGGGTTAACCTAACTTGATTATGAGTTTTGTCAAACATCAAAAAGGGGGAGATTGTTGGTGCAACCTTAGGTCAAGGTTGACCTGGTTGACCCGACTCGAGTTGACGTGACTCGAGTTGTATTTTGATGTTTGACTTGGGAAAATTATCGGTGCAA